>NW_025544731.1:292189-517673 GCF_011800055.1 Colletotrichum gloeosporioides
CCCCCTGAACCCAGACCACAGGCGCCCTTCATTGTCTGTCTGCATCCCATCGCAATGCCCCCTCTTCAAGCATCTGCTACAGTACATCTCAGTCCGGGGGTGGGGAGCAAGAAATGACCCCGTTTGTTGCGACGGCTGAGGCTGCGTTGATTCGTTCTATCCATCTGCGACCATCCCTCCGTCCTCGCCCTTCCCTGGGGGCTATCCTTGCGCTTGATCCGTTCAGCACCATACCTTACCTTAAGCAAGGGCAATCACCAGCAAACATCAAATCACTGCGACAGAGAGCGCTGTCAACAGCGCGCGCGACGCTGCCCACGATACAGCCGCGCTCTTCTCCTCCACCCTCTCCGCCTCTCGTACCAGCTTCTGCCGCGCGTCCAGGACCAGGTGCTTTTCCAGCACTACCGTGGACGCCTGCGGCCAGCGTTTCCCGGCCCAAACACAGACGGCAGCCAACCTTCGACGACAATCTCGACTTTGTAGGTCCCCTTGCACGATTCTCCCGCCCTCAAACCAGCACAACCGAAACCATCTCGAGCCCCGTCAAGACCCTGCGGCAGAAGGCAGAAGAATCAGCTGCAGCTCGCACCTAGGACTGGCCCGAGGCTCGTCCATACTGTCTACGCCGACCGGTCACGAACACCGTCTCAGAGACCGCGATAACCGCTCGAGATCGATGGCGCCCTTCATGAACATGCCGATGGTGTTGTTGAAGACGGTGGGGTCCTCATTCCCCTGCTGGACCTTCCAGGATTATTCCTGGGCCAGGGAAATTCTCTCGTGCCGTACGACAACGGGTCCGTCGTCATCGTCGAATGCCTCGGCCCCGCCATCCGAGAACGAGTCGACCGAGCCAGTAAGGGGCGTTCCGGCAGAAGTTTCATTCGTCGCCGTGTTGGACCTGGTATCGTCGGAGCTGTCCGCGTTGGTGTCCTCTCCTTGGTTCACCAACGGAATGGCGCTCGCCGGCAGTCGCGCAGCGGCGTCGTCTGCCAGGTCAGCCACAGACGCACCGCTAAACACCATTAATAGTGGAAGGTCAAGGAGCAGCTGCTTCGAGAACCAGGAACCAATGGTGCCGGCCCCCAGAGAGTCGACACCTTGGTCCATGAGGGGAACATCCGGGTGGCGGTCCTCCCCATCCGGAATTTGCAAAGTAACACGCAGCTTTGCCGACAAATTATCTAAAAGACTCATCAGCTTGATGCGCTCCCAGAAACCAAAACCAAATGGCACAGAGGGAAGCAACTGTTGGCAGATTCGGGCGCTTACCAATGACGAACTGTCGAACCTGGCCCAAGGTCATTGCCTGCTGCAGCTGTTCTTTGACGGAACCCTTGTCGCCGCCGCCCGCCGTGGAATCTTTGCGCTGCTCGCGAATCTTGAAGTTTCCAACACGAGCATCGTTGAAAAACGTGAAAGGCTGCTTGAGAGCAGGGTCAAGTGCGGGGATGCCCGTGGTCAATTCGACGTCTGCCATCTCAATCACGGACCTTTTACGCTTCTCCTCGTTCTGAAACCTCGCGAGCGCCTGTTTTCCGGACACGACGGCTTCGGCGAACAGCGTGTGAAGCTCGTGTTCTTCGGCCGAGTCGAACTTGAACCGGATCGCGTTGAAGTCCTCCTCAAGCTCGGCCTTAGTGACGAATCCAATACCATAGACGGCTCCGATGTCGACAGTCGAACCCTGGAGTTGATCACAACGGTCAGTTGAGCTCTGCAGACGCCGATGATCGAAAGCAGCATGATGGCAAGAAACCGTAATCGGAGCTTTGACTTACCGTCAATCCCTTGGACAACCGTTGTTGAGCCAAAGCCTGCAGGTAGCAATTGGCCGCACTGTAGTTGGCCTGGCCGGGGTGGCCCATGACCGCCACGATGGGCGAGAACATGACGAAGAAATCGAGCGGATTGCTGCCGTCCGGGTCGAAAAACCTCTCGTGGAGGATCTGTGCGCCCCGTACCTTGGGCTCCAAAGGTCCATGTTCTTGAGCATGGCATCCTGAAGAACCAAAGGCCCAAAGGCAATGCCGGCCGTAGGCGGCAGCTTCAAGTCTTGAAGCTTAGCAAAGCCAGCGTCGACCGACTCTTGGTTAGCAACATCCGAAAAAAGAAAGTTTAGATTCGGGGTCAGGAAACGACAATGAAATGCCAAAAGATGGGAAAGGGGGATTGGTGGACTGCATCAACATACATGGGCAAACTTGTAACCTTTCCGCCCAAAGCTTCAACGTGGGCAATCCATCTGGGATCAACTCGAGGGTTTCTGCTGGTGAGCACAACATACTTGGCGCCGTGTAAGACCATCCACCGGGCCAAGGACCGCCCAAGGTCTCTGGTGAGGCCAACGAGCAGGTAGGTCTTGTCGTTGACAAAGAGGTTGCCTGAATCGACTGGGCGAACCTTTGCCAACAACGGCTTCTCCGCCTTCCAGTCAACCAGAGCGGACAGCTCCAGGCGCTTGTCACTTAATCAAGAAAACTGACTCGCAGGGAAGAGTTAGTAAAGTCCGTTGCCAATAGCTCTGCCCGCCGCAGCAACGATCGACTGTTCGACCACGTTTGCTTCTTGAGCCGAGGCTCTGGAAGATGACCAAGCTGTGCTGCGGACGATGTAATTGCAGCCATACTTGTAGTAATTAGGGGAAGGCATATTGGCCAGGCGATGGCCGATATCAACGGCGGGCTGGTTGGTCGACATCCAATGTCGAAGAAAGCCGTGAGGTTGGCCGGGCGAATCTATTTCAGCCGGCTATCAGTCTCTTTGCCGTGCAAGGTGATTCATCGAGCGGAACTGGCGGGGGAGGAGGTGCTCTTGAAGCTCGACCATGTCGTGGCGAAGCAGATCTGAAAGTCCCGTCGCTCGGCCTCCTCTAGCAGGATCCTGATGCAAAAGCTCGGCGGCTCAAAAACGAGAATTGAAGCCGCGGGACCGGAATCTTGGGCTTGACGGGAAACGGCTTCGCCCATGAGTGTTGCCGCCACGGACATCAAGAATTCGCCAGGGGCCTTATCGGCCACATTGCTCGGTGCCGCAAAGACGTCGTTTTGAGAGATATGGACCATGGACGCGTTTTGCTCCGAGAGGGCCGCCACGGAGGCGCCGTCCAGATTGTTCCCTTGCACAAGGTGGAAGAATCCAAGGTGGCTCACACGTATGGCCTGCGAAAGAGCGTAGCGGACACGTACGGTCGTGGTATCGGCCTTCTGGATGCTCCCGCGCGATTGACCTCAACATGCCGATGGTGCTGGCCTGGTGCGGGTTGTTGATCCAGGCACTTTCCGTCAGCCACAGCATCTTTCTGGCGAGGAAGAGCAGGTTCTTGACGGCCTAGAATTTGGCCTCGCCCAGGTGAGCGAAGATCTCGTCGTCGATTTCGGACAAAACGACAAAGGTGGACTTAAGCTGCTGGTCCGCCGACGCGAGCTCGTTCAGACTGGTGAAAGACTGAACGGATCTTTGCGGAAGGATACTAGTCAACTCCTCTGTGATGCGTCGTGTCTCTGGGAACTTGCCGCCGACGACGACAATGCTGGGTAGGAGGTCTTGAGGGGGGCAGACAGAGGATTGTACAGCGCGTCGATCCTGGAATCAGCGACGTACGTGCTGAAAACGGACGTGGGGAACAGGTTGGCATCTCCATCGAAAGTACGGCTCTCGATGCCCGAGAATCCAGCACGTTTCAGGATGGCGTCCCACCGGTCGTACGAGACAAATGGCTCCAAAACCCGGCCGTCGTCAACGCCAGCCTACCAGTCGGGGAACAAGCCGAAGAGAAAGCCGAGTCGGCTATGCTCACGGTGGGTGATCTCAAGTGTCATGGTCTCCTCGAGCTTGGGGGTGGCATGGAGGACGTTGGATGCAATGATGAGATCGTACGGGTGGTCCTTGAAGCCTTCTCCTGCGCGGCTCCAACGGATATCGAGAGACTCGAATTGCATGGGCTCTCCCGTGTCGAACTCGGCGAACTTGACGCGAGCTTGCTGAAAGAAGTCGGTCGAGATGTCGGTGTACGTGTAACTGTTGAGTCCAAGCTGCGGCCTTGACAGAATGTGCTTCGTAGCGCCGCCCGTGCCCGCGCCTAAGAGGAATAACAGGCCAGTGAGTATGAAACACAGCAAACAATCAGGAAGGCGATTTTGGCGTATTGTTTCTGGGACTTACCGATCTCGATAACATCCATGGACTGGAGGAACGACTTAATTAGAAAGTAGACGACGCTTTCAATAATTAGTGTGGCCTGCTTACCCTACTACATTACCCAATATACCAGATCATCTAGAATCTTGTCTTGCACAAGAAGATTCCAGAATCACTTAGCGAAGATGCGAAAGTCTGTAGATGCTATCGGGGAGGAAATGGCTTGAACATAATATTCTCAACTTAGAGAAGTGTCTTCTTCTCGGCACTAAATACGGTGATGTCGCCACTCAGGAAGTCGCCCTTGTCATGTGTTGGTGATGTTAAACGCGAACTCGTCTGCGCCTCAGTAGCCGCCAGGCAGAGCGATACGACCAAGGAGATTCTGTCGATATAGGCCAGGACGTATAGTGAGCGCAGACATCAGTTACCCAGCAACAAGTAAGCCCCGATAACGGTCTGGAAGGCAATATCCAACGGCGCCGGGTGCTTCAGCAGAGGCTGGCACCGTCCAGCGTCCTACAACTTGAGGAACGCAAGGGTGCCAGTGGCTTTGGCGTCAGCTCGTCTCATGGTTTTCAGACAACGGAAGTCTTTGCTGTACTCATACCCCATCAGGTCAAGTTCCTTGTAGAAGGAATCGATGTTGACCCTGTTCATTTGAGGGTGCTCTTTCTCGGGTGCCAGCAAGACAGATTCGTCGTCGCCGGCGGGCAAGGATGACTTGTCAGCCACCGCCATGATGATCTCTCCCTTGGCCGAAGTCAAAATCTCACTCTCCTTGGAGAGACACAAGTCGATGAAGAACTTATGCGTAGTAATACCATCTTGGCCGGGCTCGCCGGTCACGCTGGCTGAGAGGTTAAGCTCCACCAAGCTGTTGTCGTCTTGGAATACCACCGCCTTGCTGATGTCCATGTCTACAATCCCAAGAAGCTCCACTTCGTAGTTGTTGTCGTTGGCCACACGCATGGCAGCCTCCATGGCCATAACGATGCAGCCTGCGGCAGGGAAGACGGTCTGTCCTTGGAGGGCGTGGCCGTCCAACCACTCGAGGTCGCGGGACCTCACAAAGTTCTTCCACTAGAACGTCGATGTGGTGGAGTACAGCTTGCTGAGCAGGAGGTGAGGGTGTTGTTCACGAAGATGCTCCCTTGTAGAGCGTGACTCGGTCCAGTAGCGGCGAGAATGATCCCAGGGGTACAACTGCAGGACCTTTGCCAGGCTTTGAAAAGGTCGCTGTGGCGACACTTCCTTTGCAAAGCCGGTAGCATTAACGGTCGGGACTCCAAAGCGCTCCCAGAGGTATCCGAGACCTCGTGCAAAAGCGGCCATGTCATCGGCTCCTCTTTCTAGGCAGCCGGTATACGGCAACTGTTTTCCGTCGAGGGTGTCCTTGACGGCGGCAAGACAAGGACCCTTGAGAGCAGGATGACAGCCGACTTCAAGGCCGACTTGTAGCCCACGGCAGGTTACGGCAGCCTTCTGGACCGCATGAGAGAAAAGGAACGGAGACATGAGGTTGTCCTTCCAATAAGCGGCGGTAACATCCTCTGCAGTCATCTCCTTGTTGTGCTCTTGGACGGATGAATACCAAACAAGCCCGGTCTGGGTTGGGTTGGCATCGGGCAACGGCGCAATCGCATTCCTCCAGCAGCTGTACGTAGGGTACGGCGCATGGAAGCATATGGTGTGAATGGTAGGCCTCGTCGACCTTCAAAAGCCTTTCGAAGGTGGACGCGTCCTCCAGAATACCCTACACGTGCTGGATTGCATCCGCATCACCGGAGATGGTCACACGGTCGGGCGAGTTGCTGGCTGCAACACAGACTCGGCCTTCAAAGACCTCCATTTCGCAAAGCTCTTTCGCATCTTCATACGACATGCCTGCCACCAACATGGCACCAGGTTGCCCGCTTGTTGAAGATGCGTGCTCGGCGGATACAACGCCGTGAAGGTAGGCGATCCGGATGGCCTGGGCAGCACTGATGAATCCTGTCGCAAAGGCACGGGCGACCTCGCCCGAACTGTGGCCTACCACCGCATTGAAATGTATGCCGGCGGCAGAGAGGAGTCTGACTAGTACAATCTGCACAACGCAGCACAATGGCTGCGAGAAGCTGGCTTGTCTCACGTTGGAGGCCTCGCCCTCCAACATCATCAACTGATCCTGGAACGTCGATGATGGCCGATACTTATGGGGAGTGTTCTCAGCGCTTCGTCGAGCTCTTCGATAATGCGTGCGGTGTATGGTATGCCGAGGATGAGCTTTTTCAGCATTCCGGGCCACTGCGCGCCATGTACTGTGAAGATACCCAGCCCGGCTTGCCCTTCGTATCGGTGCTGAGGCCAGTCTAGACTTCACCGTCCTCGATGGCAGCCTCCAGTGCGAGTCGGAGCGTCTCCTTGTTGTTTCCGACGGTGGCGACGCCACGGCAAGACGGATCGCTCTTCGAGCAAGGTGCAAGACAGATTTTGCAGGCTGAACTGTTGGGTATCGACAAACTGAATCATGCTTTCTAGCGTTGATTTCATTGACTTGTTCGATTTTGACGAAAGCACAAGAGGCAGGCAAGATGTTTCTGCCTCTAAGACAGCTTCAGCTATAGGCGTGCTCTGATCGAGGCCCAGAGACTCCTCCACAATCGCGTGCGCATTTGTTCCGCCAAAACCTATGTGTTCAAAATGGGTTAGTTGTTTGTTCTTTCTGTCTTATTTGGATACACGAAGTCGATAATCTCTTACTAAATGAGTTGAAACTGACTCTTCGAGGCCGGCCAGGTGCAACTGTCGGCCAAGGAATGGCCTCGGTCATTATTTTCAGATGGTTATAGAAAGGAGCCACGCGAGGGCTTAGCTTGTCGAACAACAGGTTCGGAGGGATGATACCGTGCTGCACGGCCAATCAAGCTTTGAGCAGACCAGCAATACCGGCGGTGCCTTCGGTATGACCGACGACTGTCTTGATGCTTCCGACAAAAAGAGCCCAAAGAAGGCAAATGCAATGGCATTTGCTTCTTGTGAATCTCCAGCCGGTGTAACGGTCCCTGCACAGCAACCGTTGGACTCAGGCATACACAGTTCCGGGCAAACAGTGAGCGGCCGCTTACCATGCGCTTCGAAAGACTGACAGCGTTCCTGGGGGTTATTTATGTCCAGGCCTGCCCTTGCGTACGTGGCGCGAATCAGGGCCTCTTGAGGGTCATGGTTAGGCATGGTGATGCCCGTTATCCGGCCATCCTGGTTGATTCCGGTCTCCCTGATGACACACTCAATCGTATCACCATCCTTCAGGGCTTGACTCAATGTCTTTAGGACCACAGAGCACACCGCTTCCTGGAGTGCCACACGTGGTAGTATAATAGATGTCTTGCGGCCGAGGCCCAGCAGAGAGATGGTAACCTGCTCCTCTGGCATATGCATCGGCTCCAGCATCCCACATGCGGGACCTGCCCGAGGGTGACAGCATGTTCAGTTTGCTCTCCAGGACAAACGTCATAGGGCCCAATATCAAGTTGGCGCCAGCGGCAACGGCCATGGTGCTTTGTCCACTGTGAAGCTGTTGCACTGCAAGATGTACGGCGGCAAACGATGAGCTGCATGCTGTGTCAGTCGTAATCTGCGTTCAGCGAAGCAGGTTAGCATTATGGGACAGATATCAAACTAAACCCAGGCAGGCATCAAAGGGGTCGGTCACTTCCACTCGGGCCATGCCAGTCAAAGAAGTAGGAGATGCGATTCGAAGGAATGCTCACCGCAACGCCCGTGGCGCTGTGAGCGGGAATACTCTCCAAATCGCGTGTCGAAGCGGTCTCGTAGTTATGGGTCATCATTCCGACATAGACAGCCGTGGACGACCCTTGGAGGTCCTGCATCCGCATTCCAGCGTTGGATACAGCCTCATACACCGTCTCTAGCAGAAGCCGCTGCTGAGGGTCCATGCTTTCTGCCTCTCCTGCTTGGATGTTGAAGAAAGGTGCGTTGAAGGTATGCAGGTCCTCCTTCAGAAATACGCGTAAGACGCGTTGGTGCGTCCGTGGTGGGTGCCATCAGGATGGTAGAACGTGTCGACGTCGAACCTTACCTTGGAATCCTGCTCTGAACATCGCGAGGCTCTTTCAGGAGGTCCCATAACTTTGAAGGTATATTTGCAGCCTCGGGGAAGCGGCACCCACTTCCGACAATTGCAATCGGCTCATTCGGGTAGTTTCTCTGAGCCATCGCGACCTTGAATCCTTGACTGAGACCTTCGTTGAGCTGTGATTGGTGCAATTGGAAGGGGGAACTGCTTGGGCGTTAGCGAATGCTCCGGCAATGAGAAGGCCGACTGAAGCGCTGCAGTTGCTGTGGTGACGACTGCAAAGCGGACAAGATCCCTCAGCAAGCGATCCGCAAGCATATAGATAACAAGCTCGAGATCCTGCTGGTTTCAGACCGAGCGGCGGCGGAAGAGTATTATCAGACGCTCCACGAGACAAAGTATAACATTGCGGGGAGCGATACGCTCAGGCTCGTCGACTGCCACTAGGGCAACGACGAGCACTTGTTAGTTATTGCCTGTCACAGACTCGTCGGCGACGGATCGAACGCAGAGAACCTCTTTATTGAAGCAGCAAAGCTCTACAGCAACGTGCCACTGAAGCAGCCGACGGTCCAGTTTGCCGACCTTGCTGCCCAGCAGCGCAAGGATTTGGAAGATGGCCGTCTCGGCGAGGATATCTCGTTCTGGAGCTCCAGGCGGCAAACTGTGAAGAAGAAAAGTTAGAAGGGAAGAAAAATCTCGTTCTGGAGATCCATGCACTGCAAATCGTCCGCGTCCGCGCCGCTGGCCCTCTTGCAGTCCTTGACGAGCGATGAAGCCTCGTCGCAAGAACCAAAGGGAGCATCGACCATCTGGTATCAAAATGAGGCGATCAAGCGTGTAGATCCCATGGTCGCTTTCCACATCAAAGACCGCAGCCGGAAGCACAAGGCGACGCCAACGCAGTTCTACCTGGCCATCTACCACGTGTTGCTGTCGCGCATGACGGGCAGCGATGACATCGCCATCGGCATTGCCGACACCAACCGCTCCACCATGGACGAGTTGTCGGCCATGGGCTTCTGTGCCAACCTGCTCCCTCTGGGGTTCGGCGACTTTGGCGAGCACTTGATGTTCGTCCAGGACAGTGTGAGAGAGGCCCTGAAGCATTCTCGCGTGCCCTATAGTGTCATCCACGACCGCCTTAGCACTGCACAAGGCAGATGCAACGGTGTGGTTACTTCCTTCCACCTTGGCCAGACCCAACCACGCACCTACCCTACGAGCTGGGTGATCCTGCTCTTTCATCCATCGAGTTGGGCTGAGTCATCCTCGATCTACCGAAATCTTGGTTGGTCCATGCAACGCACCTTCCGAGTACACCGTTCCGTCCCGTTCCGTCCCGTCCCGTCCTTTCCAACGTTGCCTCCGAGGCACTGCCGCCCCAGCCTGCCTGCCTTACCTTCCTTCTATATCTAAGGGATCGTTGCGCAGACATGCGGTCAGTAAGGTAGTCGGCACTCGCATTAGACATTAAAAAGGCCGCCTTCCGTCAACTGTAACACTTCCACTTTTCTCCTCGCAGCAAAACTTTCGACTGAAGCTCAACCAAGGAAGTAACTCTAAGAGAGCGGAATCCAGAATGCGCATGCATGTGTATCGATACAGATATTCATGCACCCTTAAACTCATCAAGACAAACTGACCGAGGAAGACGGGCGGTAGAGAGGTGCATATGAGGATTCGCGGTCGCCTGTCTGGGTAAGTCGACTGGCGCTCATGGGGTACGTGCTGCGGAAATCTGCCAAAATCCGTGATTATGTCAGTGCCAAGCCCCCTGTGCGGGCATCTGTGGCTCAAGCAGACTTGAAGGACGTGGCGGTGGTGGCTCGGGCACAGGTCGGGAAATCCTACGACTTGCATTACGTGAGCACCTTGTCTGCACACCTTGATGGCTTGGAGTCAGAAAAGGTAGCCAACGGTTATCAGCACTTGCCAGTCCGTGCGCCTTGCATCAGGCGCAAAGGTTTGACTGTCAACCCTGCTTTGCACTCGCCAGGTGACAGACGACTGCAATCTGCGCGTCAATCTCAGCCAGCCGCCTGGTGCGCTGTCCGCTGTCTGGAGGGGAAATCTTGACGTTCAGTGCCCATGTGTTGCGCCTGATAGGCGCATTTCCCACACTGCTATTGTCGCTGAGATCAGAGCCATTGAATAGTACGAGCACATTGAGGGATTAATATGGTGGTTTTACCGAGGTAATCGGGCAAAAATAACCCATTTTCGCGAAGTTCGTACTTTCGGACGATTTCTCCCTACCTAGTTAAGCAAGAATATCAAAAACGAACAGCTTATAAGGGAACCCTCTGGACCTCCGAGCGAGGGCGAGGGGCGAGGCGGCACGCACGACCTTCCGGCTACCGCACCCGTTGGCTCCTCGATCCGTTGGTTCTGCGCTCTCGGACTAACTAACATCCAAAAACACCTAGACCCTGCGCCTAAGAAGCCCAGAAGCGACCAGAAGGGGCCGCTGATACCAAGACAGCGTCCTCCAAGATCCTAACGGTCACCAGCGCGGTTATCCACGAAGTCGAATGGGGGGCATTTCCAATCATTTTGTGTTGATGGAGGCGGGAAATATTCGTCTGACGCACGGGCTCCAATCTGCCTGTGGCGCTCCAGCTGATTGGCCAGGCCCAGCATTCCTGTGCGAAATTTCGCACAAGCCCCACAGTCAGGACTGAGAGGTTAAAATCAATTGGCTGAGTCGCGGTGGAGCAGGGCCACAAACTATACGTACCTCCCACGCCGTTCCCTTCCAGCGGCGCCACGACAACTCCACAAGACACAGCGGTTTGGGAGCGTGACCACCTCTTCGTCTTTCCATCATGAGCACATCGTCGGCAAACTTGCTGAGGTGTCGCAGACGCTGGGGAACCAACGCAAGTGTGTATGCCTAGCTCCTCTGCGACGTCGGTATTTTCTGCTTCATTTTGTTCAGAGTGACCGTATCTGATAAGCTTCCTTAAGTACGGTGCTGCTCCTCGAGCGTATCTCACCGCCAATCAGAACCTGCACCACTCGTCCCTATTTCTAAGAGAATGATACTCTTGTGTGTGCTTACCGAGCCACCACTCGAAAACCCTCCCCGCCATCAGATTGAGCCTGATTAGCGAGGAACATCACGGCATGGCTTGGTCCAGACAGCGGACCACACCCAAGTATCGTAGATGGAAAACTGAAGCTGGGCAATATGAAGACGTGAACTTCCGCCGTACTTGATGGAGGCCGGGGCAGGATGCCAAAGCCCGCGCGTACTGCACTATCGCGGACACTGATGGCGACTATCATCTCCCCAGGCTGCATAGCACTCCTTTAAAAGAACTGGTACCGAACCGCATCGGTCGGGCGGACCATCCTCTGGCGTGTAGCTGTCTCATTTGTCTTGTTTACTGCCTGCAGAATGAATGACGATGACAACATCTTGAATATCTTGCGGCTTGAAGGCATCGAACCGCTCCTCTAGTTGGCTGGCTCTGGTGAAGCCACCATGAGTGGCGTAGAGCCGAGCACCATTGAGACGAGTCTCGCGAGATGCGGCCAGTGCACCTTGCATGATGAAAGATGTGAGAACAACAAATTTACAGCGGGTCATTCTTGCATTGAACACATGAATATACCTTCTATGTTCAATCTCACATTCAGATAGACGTCTAGTCGTGCAGTGTGTCAGAGTTATCCAGCCTATCACAAGTTTTTTATATGAGTCCTTCCTCAGCGCTCCTGGCACAATGGTACTTTCTTAGGCACTCTTTGCTGACACCATGAGCCGGAGCACAACAGGCTGACGAAACATGTTGGGCTGTTCTGCGATTATACGGCAACGCACGTTATGTATGACTAAAAGCTCTTTGGCCGCCTGCGACAGATACTGCAGCGCATATGGAGCCTCGTGGTCGGGGTCTGGATACATGGTGCGTCACTACTCGCATCCGTTGTGCTACGATCAATGACAGTGTAAGGATGAGGGGGAGGTTGACGTACCTGCAGCCTCGAGGCTGTAGGTTCGACCGGTCGAGGAGGCGGAAGGCTGACGCATTCCGGCCGACAAATGAGCCGTTCGGCGCCGAGATTGGATAGGAAAGACAGCTTGAAGGAAATGCGTCTTGGTCTGAGTGTTCTCTGCTGAGGTCCATGATGCCCTTCCTCGCAGCGTGAACCTATGAGCTTTTATATTTTTCTTGCTCCGTGTTGCAAGCTTCCCACCTGCTAAGTATTGTCATTGCGAATTGGGACATTCTATCTTATTATGTTCTTTCAATTTGATATTCGCCCTTGAGTTTACTAACAGGACTACTTTTCCAACAGCTAGCCTGTAGATAGGTCGGCCCCTCAGTGCAAAAATTGATCATAAGAAGATGAGGAACCAGGGGCGGGGGGCACACCACCGGCTGTTGCATCTGCGCTTGGATGTTGGTGATAACAAAACGATGGTGGAGCTTTGAACGGAGACGTTGTAAACTTGGTTCCGGGTCCGCAACGGGCTCGATCTAAGCAAATCCTGGTGTTCCTGCGGGATGAAGGATTTTTGAGTGATTTGAATTTCACGTGATCAAGCTGTCTGCCTGCAACAGAAGAACAGAGAAGCGAAAGGAAGGCGTGGTCTGGTATTTCAAAATTTTCATCCCAGCGTTTGAGGAGCAAAGAGTTAGTTTATGCCAGAATCTCCAGGGGCAGAGACAGGATGGGGAATGGCGCGCCCGTAGTAGGGAGTAAAAAGGCAAGTACTTACCTCAGTGCGCATATGATGCGCCATATCTGAAAGCCATATTTCATGCTCCCCAGCTCTGTAACGAGTTTATTAAGCGACGGGGGTAACTCGGCATGGCGCTTGGTCGCGAACTTGCGATGAATAAAGCTACTGGCCTTGAGGGTAAGTCTCTTGAGCTGTTTCGTAGGTGAGGACGTCTGCGACTGCGATGTTGAAACGCTTCCCACTGACCTGTGTGGAATCCATGAGATGATTTGCGGAACGTGGTGAATGCGACGAGGGGGGCAATAATGGGAGCCTCGCCCCGTTGCTAGGATCGATACCGCGACATTTTCGTAGATATCTGAGTAGCGGTTGATCATCGTGTTGGTAGGCAATTTGCACGATGACCAACCAAGCATAAATCGCAGCGCAGAAGTCCAACGAATCTGACATTGAGGCCGCAGTTCCGTGCCGATGATGAAAATAAGTACCTGTAGGTTATAGGTGCGATGGACAAGATAAGTATGAGTGGGTGGAAGCGCTGCTGGGTTATTTGGCTATGTAATTCCATAGCGCTACGGCAAATTAAATGCTCGAACATTGTCGCAGGCTCAGCCGGACGTAGCGGCGGTCTCGGCCCTCCGACGCTGCGACCCCACTTGCTCCGCGGATGTCGGCTCTTGCCCCGGACCCGACGCCCGAACCCCGGCCCGAGCCCCACCCCGCCTGCCCCGCCATGAAGTGGTAGCCAGGCCCCGGTGCAAGCTGAGCTACTACTTCCCATTACGTAGAGGTGGCTAGGCGTGCTCTCATACTGACACTCCACCCACTTCGTCTAACGTTCTTCTCTTCCTCATCACCAGGACGGACGCCGATGCGCCCAGTGACAACCGCGATGAGCGTTGAGTCGTCAGTCACAACTCACTACCTGCCACATCTCACTTCGAGGAGAGAACGGGTGATATGGGAATATAATCTGGTCCAAATCAACAAGGCATATTTGACACTGTGCGCTGGCCAACAAATTTAACAAAAATCATCCCTCCGCATAAACCTGCCGGCACACAGGACATGTCCGTCCGCCGAATTCAAGACACCGATTGATGCGGTTATAACGGAATACATGTCCGCATTCCAGCCGCTTATTGTGGCTGGTTGGTCCAGCGGTCTACGGAAACGCAGGACTGCCAGGTTTGATTCGCAAACCCTGGAGGCTAGGAAGCATTTGCTGCGGCGTCAGCCGCTCCTGCTGCTGGCGGTGACTACTTTCGACCGTGAGGCAGCACCAAGGCAGAATAATTGGCTGCGATTGTGATGTGTGCACATCCCACTGGTTAGCGCTAGTGTATGGGGGTGGAGTTACGGCAGGTATGCAGCCGGCCACAGTTCAGTTGCAGCTGCACTAGAGGAATTATCGTTGTTCTTCACGTATTACTACCAGACCGACGCGCATCCTGACGAAGGCAAACAGCGCATGATCGGCCTCCCGCAGCAGAGAAAGAACTGACGTATCCTCCACCGCACGCGAAGAATAACACTACCGCCGGGCGCGGGGTTTTCAAAGTATCTGGAGCCCAGATGAGACATATCCCAGGTATACTTTTGGCTCTTTCCTTGGGCTCTCTTCGTTCTGGCGGGATCAGACCTTCATCTCTCCTGTCCTATTCTTCAGAGCTTGCAAGGCAGCCCTTTTTCAAGACTGATCTATCAACGACCAAACCCCACAGGATTCCACCACTTCTGTGGCTATGGATACTAAAGATGTTTCTAATGTTAAAGAGATCAACGCGCTTTTCTGAAGGCTTCACCAGGCTGCGGAGCGAGCTGGTTCCCGCAAGGGAAAGACCCCTACCCGCCCTCTAATATTCTTGTAACCCGTTTTATGATGGCACTATCTGCGTCGCTTGTTAGGAGTGCCGACCAAACCACTTACTCCACCACGCAAATTCCCCAGCTGTATCCTCCTTGTGTCCGATCTGCAGCTAGCCTCCGGCCTCTTGTAATCTCGAAGATGATGCTGGAAGAACGCCACCGGGGCAAGCAAGTCTTTATCCGGATGATGACACCTCCTGACAGGTTGAATGCCGTTAAGGTCATCGCGGAAGACGAGGAACGTACTGTGGTGCTGCTCCAGCTGTACAACCAGTCAGAGGATGTAGGCTGACGGGGTCGAAAAATAGAACAACAACAACGACAACATGTAGGCCGACGATCTGCTCCCTCAGAACAGCATCTGTATTATTAAGGAATCATTCTTGAAGGTTACCACCGACGGCGCGTACAGCTTGCGGGTGGATTATGTTGGAGATATTACTCAACTTCTAGTGAAGGATGAGCGGATCTGAGATGGAGATCGCTGAAACAGATTGACGGCAACTCCGAAGAGACTCAGCTGCGGGGGAACGCAGCAGTCAAAAAGCAGGATTAGGGACGAACTGAGCGTTTGTAAGTGCATAAAGGCCACCATCAAGAGCTTCTAACTATTAATCAGGTATTCCAATGCGCTCTCACCTGCGAAGACTGTCGCGCAGGAACAAGCCGCTCTGCTTAATTGCTCACTAGCTAAGCTAAGCCCTGATCGCCCCGAAAAGACGCTAGCCGACGCCCTCAGAGCCTAAGATAGTGGCAAACCAACCGAGAAGGGCATTGGTTAATACGTGAGTTGAAGATTATGTGTTGCTGTTGCCTATCCCCGCGCTTACCCTCTTAGGTTTCTTGTTGAAAGGATCGTCAGTTTAAACTGCTTTGGTACACCGAGATCTAGCTGTAAGAAGATAGAAAATCCCCAGAAACACATAGCTGCCGCGTAAACTACTTGTGGCGCCTGGATTATTGCATCCCATATCAAGCATTCCTGTGCTAGCAATTGTCGTTGCTCTTTTATTGGCAACATGCCGATTGTGTGCGCCACTAAAGACCTCGACGTTGACGCTGAGTTGCTGATCCGCTACCAGCAACCTAAGCCTGGCGATAATTACTAAGTAACGCAGAAATGTCTAGAGAACTGGAGCTTCACTTGCCAGTGCAGACTGTGTGAGGACAAGAAGTTAATCTTGGCGTAGGCGTGGCAGAGACGTAAGGCGCTCCTTTGGAACCTGCGACAGATTATGGAGGCTTGTAAGACGCCAGAAGAGTCTCAGTCTAGGCGGTTCCTCGTGCAGCTGGACCAGTATCACCTAGAGAGAGAAGGAGCGTTGCGCTGAGAACTGTGGGATCCTTACCTTGCGCTTGGATAGAAGCGAATGGACAGAGGGATGGCTGCTGACGCTTTCGAGCTGAAGGTGAAGGGCCTCAAGGCTCTGGGTTTCGTGTTTGTGTCCTCTCCTCTCAAAAGTGTATGCGACAGGCTGGAATTTGAGATCAAGGAATATGGCTAAATCAAAGACGACGTATTCGTACGTCGCTCTATGCTGCCCAGGTTACTATGCCCCAGTTGTGCGAGGTAGTGAAGGGATTCACATGGACCGTCTATGCCGTATGTGTTGGGGAGCAGGAGACAGCGGATGATTTGTACGAGAATTATGGTAACTGAACCCTGTTTTCGTGGGTTTAGAGCCGACTCCTCGAGAGCACGCATGAGATTAAGGTTAATTCCTTCCTAGTTGTTAATACTCAGAGGCCCTGTGTCTATTACCAGATGAAACCTTCTCAATAGATTGATGGTCCATTTGAATGTTAGCTCCATTAGATCCTCGGCGACCACAAGCCAGTCCCAGACAGTGTTCTGTCGAGTGCTGATTTGAATGACCGCCTCTACTGTGTCCCAACCTCTGGAAGTTGCTTCGGTCCTTGGCCGAGTAATGTCCGCAGTTGCATGGCCCTTCGAGCTCCAGTCCACAAACATGCCGGGCAGTGGCGTTTCGCTGGCTTGTACTGCAGAAGGCGTATCACTGTAAGTCATAATGGACACGTATAGAGCCTGTTGAGCATTCGGTCGACGTGACACTACGCAGGACTCAAGCCACTCTGTAGGGGACGTCAACAGGATCACACCTTTTGATGCAGTTGGGACCGGAAGCATGCATAGCTCGAACGCGTCTTGGGGTATCGGCACGAGCTGGCGCGCGCGCCTCGCGCTACCTCTTTCCGCAACGGCCATGGTCCCTTCTGAAAAGCCCACGTATAAGCCGCCACTCCCCGGGCACGGGCTTCGCTCCCAGTTTCCCCCCAGTTTACCCTTGGAGCAGTCTTCATACCGTTCTTCATTTCCATCGCCCATGACTGGGCAATTGCACACACAGTAAATTATGGTGTATGTTCTTGCGAGTTGTAGCGTGACTTATTCTCCTCTAACAGCAGTGATGCTCAATCACCGTCGCCTCGCAAATGACAAACCAGTCACAGAATGTCAGAGGCTGTGGACACCGCACCACATTCGTCTCCCTTCCTTCGCTGGTAGTCCTCGCAGTAAGGCAGGATAACAGGCTTACATTCAAGCATGATGACACTCATAGAGAAGATCGCGCCTCGAGCAGACTTTTCGCTGAATATAGCATACTGCTAGCTAGTTCCCAATTTCTCGCTCCTCGTCAACCATTCTATCATCAAAAGACTTTCCGAGCATGATCTCAAGTCTGCAATGCTCTATTATGAGGCATTGCAAGTCAGTGTGTGACCAGACGTTAGCCTATATCCTGTTATCATTCCAGCTCAAGGAGACCTTTCCTATAGTCTGCATTACCTTTCCACTTTCAAACGTAACCCACACAGCTTCATCGTCATTTTGCCTATTAACTACCAGCCCCAGCCTACTTACTGCGCCAATAGACATAATGCTTGTTTCTAAATCTCTACTCACTGTCGCCATTTCTGATATAACAGTTCCATCAGCAGATGTGACGTATCCAGTCGTAGCTTGAGTCGTCGCGCTGGGGAAAGCCTTGAGGTTTGGGCTGTGAGATTGCGTCCGCTCTTGTGACATGGCCGTCTCACGGCCATCGTGAATCGTTCGAAGTTTTGATAGCCGAGCTTCTACCTCGCTAGTTGGCTGGCATCGGAATGAGCCCAGAGTTTTAAGAAGAAATCGAAACATTCGTCATCGATTGCATACTGTCATCGTCTCTAAAGAATGTTCAGATAATGATAATAGAGTGCATTGTCTAGGCAGAAATCCAGTCTCCGCTACGCTATGTCCCAGCCGAATGAGAGTATCAATTATTGACCTCTGAACAAACTTGAAGGACGCTGCTATGATCCCTCTTTGGACGCGATGGTCGGCCTTTCCTAACCGGCTCTCGAGTCGCGCGATGACCCAGACTTCATTTTTGATGACTTTCCTCAAGAAATATCTGTGAGGCGTTGCGTCAGTCGGCCCAAGTACGTGGGTGAGGTTGCATGGTGCTCACATGTCTTTCTGCAGTCTCATATTCTCCCTTCGGGCTTCGTGAACCTGACCATCAGTCATGAAAGTATAAGCTTCTAACTGAATCGCAGACACCAGCAACTACAAGCATGTCTGAACGATTTCCATCTGCGGAAATGGCATCAGGATTGACTCTCTATGCTGAAGCTACTTAGACAATCTAATAACCGTTAGTGAGCTATTCGCAACGTCGCCTAGGCGATCGATGGCTGCGGAAAGATCGCGCTTAATGAACGTCGCCTTTATCTCTATTCCCTCTAGGACATGACTTTTTAACGTATAATGAAGCGTTGGGGAGCGACGACCTGTCTTACTATGACGTCTGAGTGAGAGCTGGGCTGTTCTAATAAAGTTCCAGAATATATCACTCTGATGTGCTAGATATTCCAGCTGCCGGTCGGGGCTCCAGCATATTTTGAAAACTTGTATAGCTTACGTGAGGATTTCTTCCCATACCTAACTAGCTAACAGATAGCAATGCAACTTATGAGAATCCTGATAACTTCAGCCATCCTGATTCAAACAAAGATCGGTAGATTTCCTAGAAAAGAAGCTCTGTGCTAAGTGTTAGATTGCTCTGTCTCTCGGTGGAAGCCCGCGGTGTTCTAAGTACTAATGGTCTCACGCCAGTGATACATAAGCAAGGCGTACGTCCCGTGACGAGGCGCTTTTACTTAGAACAGGCCTTTGCAGGATAAAACTTGAATAAAAGGCTAGCAGGCAGCTAAGCGAGTGTGCATTATATGGAGCAACGAACCAATCGCAGCGGCGATCCAATGCACCTTCCTCCACGTGCCATCGTCTTCATCTCATCATTTGAATGCCTGCAGCCCTTTCTTGAGCAGATTAGTACATATGCTAGAAAGCTCGCAGCTCGTCAAGGCCAGTTCAGAATAGACAAAGTGATGCCACCAAGGACTTAGGAAACCATTAACTGCTTTCCCGAGCGCAGTGATATCATAGCCTAAGAACGGTGCGCGCGGGAACGGGTCTATGAGGATGTGCTTTGCTATCTTCTTTACTAGTGCGCCAAATAGGGCGGAAGAATAATTGGAGTCACATCTAGTGGACCCACGAAGAAGATTGGAGCCTAGTTTGTCCAGTATTCCCAAGATGTCTGCTATAGCGTGCTGCCTTCGCCTGTTGATCTGGTCTGCTAGTGTCAGTAGGCATACATAGAGATGATGGTGAGCGTATAAACTGGTTGGTCTTTATAAAAAGGGTAGTTCAAGGGTTAGGAGCGGCCCTTTACTCTTTATAACAGCTATCTTGGGGACGGCCTGGAAGAGATTATCTCTACGAAAAGCAACTCATACTAATGACTATAGCACTAAATAGCGGTTATACTCTGACAGCAGTTGTTCCTGGAGGCTGTCGATCTAAAGGACTGCGAAGAAGGTGTTGTAATAGCTGTAGTATTCAACTTATACGGCGATCTTGGCGAGCTGTTCTAGGTCGACTATACGGGGAATGTCTTTCGTTCTGGCATGGAAGATTTGCATCAGAATGAGGATAGCGTTGGCGTCGCAGTCCTTTGCCCTTTTATGCTAATGGCCACCCTTGGAGTGCAGTAAAGTCTCTGCCCATAGCCTGCTGAGTTGAGATCTGAAGTAGTGTGATGAAAGAGTGAGATGCTGCGATAAAACAACGATTTTAACAGTTGGGATTAAAGAGGCTGGTTTATTAACATAGGCCTTATCGCTAGTTAAGACTAAAGAGCGTGTTTCAGCTTCTGATAATTGCGCGCTTCCCAGGCCGTTTCTAGAGACAGACGAGTCAGCTACGGCCGGTATTCAGCTGGCTTTAAGTCTAACGAGCGGGGACTTATTTGTTTCAGGCGCATTAGTTGTCGCAATTATCGCATGCTCCAACAACTTAAGTCTCTCTGATGGTGAAGGTGCTTTCTACTTCTTTTTCTTCTTCTTATTTTTCTTGCTCTTCATGCCCATCTCCTCTATTGCTTCAGTCTTTAACATCAAAACCGATTTCCATGAGACCAGTATGCTTCTTGTGGGCCCGCTACCGAGGTTTTGTCCAAGCTACGTCCGTCTATTAAGCTCGCTATACCTAGCAGTCAGCTCTGACCCTCCGGCCTCGTTTTGGGGCACGGATTAGGCGAACCACAAGTCTAGTCCGTGAAGCCCAGCGTCCAGACAATCATCTTAGGGGGCAATCGCCTTGTTCGGATTTGCTAGGCAGGACGAGCAGCACGTCTCCATCAGGATCAAGCACGTGGCGGCGCTCCCCAAAGCCACGTTGTTCATGATTTTTGTTGCTGAGCGCGGTGCGAAAAGGCGTCGTCATGGTGTATGCCAGGTGCAATGTGGCGATGCAAAAGGCCATGCGTTGAGTATGGTGGCCCATGAAGCCGCAGTTGTATTCGAGCTGGCCATGTCTGAAAAGTTCGGCACGCCCAAGACGCCCGCTGCCAGCGCCATTCGCCCAAAGCTCGGAAAAACAGCCTGAAAAGCTCCTCTGCAACAGTTCTCTTCGGACGCCGCACTCCATCTGGGGTCTCGGACTTTCTGTGTACCTTAGCGGGGCCGACGCTCCACTGCGCCGTCGGGTCCGGGGTGCCAGCCCTGTAGAGGCGGGTCCGGCCGGGTGCGGACCACGCTGTGTGCCTCGCATCCGGGCAACGCTGACCCGCCCGCAGGTAGAATGTGACCGGGCTGTAATTCCCGACTGCTCCGCTAGAAAACTCGCGCGGAGGTGCCTCCGACTATATGCCACCTCTGGCGGATATCAGAGCCATACATTTCGGTAAAAGAGCGATACTTGTCTCGGGCTTGGGCATCGGCGGCGAGATAATCATCTATCCGGCCGGCGAGCCAGCGATAGCGCAAATCACACAGACGAAACATGAGTTACAGTGGGCATCTCCGTTAAATAAGTGTCAGACGGCCTTTGGGCTCGTTGATCCGCGGCAGATTTCGCCGGAATTTGGTGGTATCGATAATGGGACCCAGCCTCCACAGGTGGCCCCTGGTAGCGATTCCCTTTGATATCACACTCACGTCAGTGAGTCGACAGCCTTCGTTGAACGTCAACCGCTGTGTGGTGCTCTGGTGTCTCTAGGAGCACAAATTACCGGAATATGGACTTTCGGAGAATCTTCGAGATTGAAAGTCCGGACGTCTGCGGGCCGCCAACACCGTTATCAAGGATCTCGCCGTCGAGGAGACATATAGTTAGTAACGAAATACTGAGGCTATAACCCTGCGCACTGAGTGAGACATCGTCCAATAGCGTGTGGTACTGGCAATAGTTGGCCATGATGGCCAGCCTGCCTCATGGTTTTGACAACCCGCGCGCTTCAAAATAGGCCATTACTCTCGGAGTCATAGAGTTTGAAGCTGGAACTAGAAGCGTGTATCTTTCGGCCATGCGAAGGACGTCATCAATTCGTTCCTTGTCTAGTAGGCGCAGTCATACCATCCCGCGAAGTGCCAGGCAAAGCTGCGTTGCTTGCTTGGACAGCTCAACGGACGAAAGACGTAGCTCGCCTGGTACTGCGCCGAACATACCGTGCCTCAACTTTTGGGATTCTAGAGATTGCCCGAGCAGCGCGACAGGATGGTCGCTGGGTTAATAGACTAGATCCATGGCTTGCAAGGCATCTTGTCTCTCGTGTCTCGACGCAGTAAGTGTGCCCGGTGCAGTCCGCCCCTTCAATCGTGTCTTGACAGATGCAGTGGGCATCGCTCCACAGGTAGTTGATCCCCGTGTGGTGCGTGTACCACAAAACGCGACCGTGAATGCAATTTCGGACCGCGGACGGTTTCAATTGCTTCCTCACCCAATTCTCGATCAAATATCGCCCTGGTTCTTGACTTTCGTACTGGGATGGACGCCAGGTGTACGATCACGCTGCATATTACCGTTGATGGAAGGCATTCATTCACTTGCGGCGTTACTTGAGCCCTTCGGACTGGACGTATCCGATATCGGTAACGAACGACCCAAATTTAATGTGCTTTTGCTGGTTGCTCTCACTGGCTACGTCGACGACCTGCGACATGATGGACGTGCCGTGGCGGCGGTTGAGGTGAAGCAGTGATAGATCTTTGTCATCATTTCTTATGATTGTGGCATGGCGAACAGATATGACGCGAAGAGAGAAGCTGCGGCGGTTCTAGCGGGTTGTTACGGAGGAGCTCTTCAAAAGTCCTTGCCCACGCCTAGAAGTCACTGTGGACCCGGAATATCGTAGGTACGTTAAGTCATCAGAAAATCCAACTCAATAGCGGCATTTTAGGTCCCTCGTGGGGATCGATCAGGGGCTGCGTGGTGAGGTTATTCCGGATCCCTGTACCTCCAAGTACTTCTGGTACAACTGTCTTGGCATCTCGGAAGAAGCTTTGGAAGAGCTCCTCTGTACTGGTCAGCAGTAACGGGACTGACCCGCAGCCGAGAAGGATAGCACATGTGGTAAGTATGCAAACTTGCAGAAGCTTCTGGATCAAACGTTCGAGCTTACTTATGGTTCTGGTCTGTTCCCCAGATACAATTTGCGTTCAACCTCCGAGATTGTTGATCTACGAATCTCAAACCAACAGCACCTCGTCCCTCTCGCGCAATCAGACGGATGGTTGGTCTTTGTACGGTTCCCACATGTGTTAACCCCGGTAATAGCGGCAGTGAGGCATCATCCAGAGTGGGCATTCGAGCGCTCGGGCAGGTAATGTTGAGAACTTGAGCCTGGTACCTGGAGAATTATTCAAGTGTCTGATCCTGGCACACATCTTCGCGCACAACGCGAGCGCAGGGTTCGCTCAGTAATACCAAGAGCATTCTTCGCGATGCTTACTAGTCAGGTGCCTTGCAGTACGCTCATTTGCCATGGCAATTCTCGCGTTTCCTCCCACCCCGCACCTCACCGTGGTAGGCAACTCGAAACCCATTGTGATCCAATTGAAATTCAGAATGAAGGGTCCAGTGTGACGGTCCGCTACCTTTGAAGCCCATCATCCCGTCAAATAAACCCGCGCTCGCCAATGTTGCTGCGACCACTGACACAAGAGGCACCTCGGCCCCTGGCCCGAATGCTAGCCTGAGTCCCGTCTTTACGGAACGAATCGGCCACGTCAATTTGTAGCATGGCGCAGCTAGCACTTATAGATAGAATGATTAAGCTGTTTCACGCAGTTGAAATAATCTGTTCTTGATTCCGGCTGGCGCCAGACCTTTGATGATCAGTTCGTTACGTCGATACAAAGACTATATTATCTCGAATTCTGGAGGTACAATCTCCCGGTCTTCCGTGGATGTCGTGCGCACGCTGAAGGTCACCCAGTCAAAATACACCAAGACTGCTCGGTGAGTCGAGTCGGCTGTGCGCGACCCAGCAGTTACCAGCTCCACCCCATAGCCCTGCCGGCTTCGTCAATATCAGGAATTGAGCACAATCAGCGCAAAAACCTGTTATGCTTCAATAGCCAAAAGTCAGATTTATGGAGAAAACTTAACGAAATGAAAATCGTACGTTGTGCTGCGCTGAGACAACCTGGTACATTTGCGACCGAAATCGGTGTCAGGCTGGGTTTTCAAGAATTCGTACACACGATACTCTCTGCCAAACAAAGTCGTTCCTTGCTGTTCTGAATGTCAGGGTAAGCAAACATTGACTTGCATCTCCTCGCTCCAGGTTGACGCTGCCGCTTGGAGAGGCAATCAATGTTTATCCAGTGATCATATTTGCTGAGTCGACAATTCTAACCGCAAATTTTTGCTCCCTATCGCATGTATTGATCAGGTTATAGAACACGCCAGTGGAGGTGGTTTTCCTATGGATCGAGGGAAATTGCTTTGCCGACCCTTTTGAGGCATGTGAGTACAGTATTAAGCTGCAGCAAGTCTAGCAATTTAAGTGCAGACGCCCCCGGGACCCATCCGTCGCTGAGAATTATGATGTCTAGTACAGTCTGTGGCATGTCCTCCAAACGCCGCAACACCATGGCTGGATCAGCGGACTTGTGTTGATGCGGGCTACCAGCTGAGGCCTCCTTCTCACCCGTGCGTGGTCGCTCTTGGCTAGCTTGTATATCCATGGCTCCGCGTAGCCCTTCCCTTCTCTGCCGGACTCACATGTGCGTCTAACTCCAGCGACTACTGGACATGGAGACTGAAGGCGAGACCTGATAAAAGTCTGGCGTGAGTGGCAAGCTCACATCCTGAGCAGGTGGCTCAGTGGGGAATCTTTGTGTTCCAAGCCCGATGGCTGAGCTGCGTCGGTTAAAAAGGTGCACCGTGTAGTAGAGCGACCGGCTGCTGACCGAAACGTCCTGGCGCTGATTGTTGCTAAGGCAGGCCATTACCGAGAAATGTTCTATGGTCTGCAACGGGGCCAAGCAAGCTAGCAGTGTTGCTCGGCGAGGCATGAATGGTATTGTTCAACTGCCAGTTCGTCCATGTAGGATCTTGTAAGTGAGGTCGGAATGTTACCAGTGTGGAAGCTTGATGCTTTGACGACGAGTGTAAAGGGCGCGAGAACGCAGGAGTCGGGTAGACAGCGGACGATAATGATGTCTGTGAGGATGCAACCGGAGAGGTTGGGTCGGGAGTCTTTGTGAGGGGCATCAGCTTTTCCGTTCGCAGCAACAGCGCTGCGCTAGTCGGTTCTGAATTCTCCGCTTCTCATCGGCCATACTTTGTGCGTTATCCGGCATATTTGGGAAGAAAACGTTGGCAAGTTGTTGACTGGAAGCTGAGAATCAATGACTGTAAGATAGAAACGTGAAATCTGCGATCCCCGATGCCTATAACGATCCCCGCCCTCTTTCGTTTTCTATAATCGAACAGGCTGCATTTTTTGACTCGTTCCAATCGCCTAGCCCTGTTGCTGCGATTGGTGAAATGTGCTGAGAAATGGTAGAAAACCGTTCCCAAAGCCGCCAAAAGTAGATGCACTACCCGTGGCGAGGAGCCGCTCTTCTGAAGGCCGCCGGCTCGCCGCAGGAGGTCTATTCTGTAAAACAGGGTGAATCTGGTGTGTACGCAATGAGGTCTTCATAATAATTGTGAACAGTCTGAAATGAAAACCATTATGCCGAGCTTGTCCGAACAAGGCGTATTGGCGGATCTCGAGAGACAATCAGCCCTTCCAATGTGGTAGTCTGTGATGCTGTTGGGGGCTTGGTCCGGCTGAGTGGCCTGTGTTGAAATGAGATGTTGGTAACAGTCATCCCGGATAACTGGGATGCGCCTGGTAGCGCTGCATGGATGCATTATGGATCCGTGCATGCCACGCTGCAATCATCGTCGCAACGGTTCCCATCCCTGACTGCCACTGGCTAGTGCGCCTGTCTCTATGTGGGAGGTTGGATGTCCATTGTAGTGTACATCTATCCCACGGTCTTAAAAGTGAGTGCGGTTCTTGCGGCTTTCCATATGATGAAGCCCCGCAAGTACTACGCTTGCCTTTGACAGCTTTGGATAGTTGTAGGACATGTTTTGAGGACTGCAGCTCGTAACAGGAACGAGTTATGCTGCCGGGCCTCCAAAATCTCGGGTGGAGCAAAGACCATTTCATCGACGATGCCAGCAGCGTTCCGCTCAGGCCCGGGATTGCACACACAATTTGGGGAAAGAGGCTTGGGAGAACGGCGAGGTACTGTGTTTGAATGATGAAGTAATCACAGCCAACTTGAATTTCCTCATTTTCTGACCTGAGTTACTGCTGTCGCACAGAAATCAGAATTTAGATAATTCACCTAACCTGAACGTCCGGATCTGGCACAAGTGGTGTTGTATAGAGGCATAGGCGTAACGAGTAGTAAAGAGTGTGTGTGTGATCTAAACTAGCTAAGTGGGCTGCCTGGCTAGAGGCTGGAAGAAGACCCTAGGCCCTAGGCTATATAGGCTACCTATAGTACCTATAGGTAGGTGCTACTATACCACCCCTCAGGCTCTAAAGCCTAATAGTAACTATTAATATATATAAAGTAAGTAAAAAGCTAGAAATCTTATTAAGAGCTAAAATACTTAAAAATAAGGAGTTTTTAAGTTTATATTAACTTAGTTAATCTTTAGTTAAATTATTAAGTAATCCCTATTTTCTAATTAATTTAAAGTTTTAGATTAAATTAATCTTAGAACTAGTTAATATTAATCTATATTATCCTCTAATCTATTTATTAATCCTAGTATTTTAATAAAATTATAATATTTTTATATTTTAAGAGATTTTATAAGGCTATTAGTAGTTATCTTAGAACTATTAATAAGGTAAAATAAGAAGGTCTTATTTATAAATACTTCCTTAATAATCTATTTATATTAAATATTAATATAGTAAGTATAAACCTAATTTAGTAGATTTATAATATAAAAGTATATATTAGTACTATTTATAAAGAGAAGAGTAGAAGTATTTATCTTAGTATTAAATATTTACTTAATAAATCTCTTAATCTATTTAAAAGTAAGGCTAATAGGTATTAAGTTAATAAACTCTACTTTAGTTATACTAAGAGTAATAAATATCTACTTCTTAAATTTCTAAGTAATAAAAATATTACTAAAGAAGATAATATATCCTCTTATTAAGATATAAATTAGCTAGTTATTAATAAATAAAAAGTTTACTATACTATAAAGTACTAAAGTTTAATTTAGGTTAGTTCTACTAATAATAATACTATAATAAATAGTTCCTTAGAAGTAGTAGAAGAGGTACTTAATAAAATATAGATATATTTAAAATAGACCTCTATTAACTTAATAAAGCTTATTAATATAGTAAGTAATATTAATATAGGTATTTTAAATAAACTAGTTAATATAGCTAGTTTTCTTAATATACTTTTTAGTTTCTATAATAATATATTTATTCTTATCTTATTAAATAGAAAGCTTTTTATAAGAAGGGAAAAGAGTCTTTATAAACTATAGATCTTAGTAACTAAATTAATAAATAATAGCTTTAGTATACTTATACTATAAGAGGAAGATCTTCCTAGTTAAGATACTATATTTAATTTAAAAACTAAGGAACTATATAGCTTTACTAAGCTTTTTAAGGGTATATACCTTTTTAAGATTATTATAAATACTCTTAATATACTACTTATTAAGTATAGTAATAGTATTATTATTAATATATATAAGAGTATAAGTATATTAGTCCTTATTTATAAATAAGTAAAGCTTACTATTAATAAGGATAAAGCTAATCTTACTTATTTTAGTATAGATAAGATTAAACTATTAGAGGGGAGCTTTATAAAAACTATAGAGTACCTTCTTAAGAAGCTAAACTTTACTATTATTAATATTAAAGCTAGTAAGTTAATAAATATAGATCTTAATATTATTAAGAACTAATATTATAAGAAAGGTAGAGTTAAAGTTATATATCTAATACTTAAAACTTTAAAGAGTAGTAATAACTAAGAATAATTAAAGAGCTATAGTTATAGTAACTACTATATAAACTTCTTAAGAAGACTAATCTCTATACTTAAAGTTACTATATATAACCTATTAAGTTTTAAATTATATAATAATATTATTAATAGTAGTCTTAATATTAAAAACCTATTAGCTAAGTAGAACTTTAGTACTATAAAGAGGGTAGATAAGTTTATAGACCTCCTTTATAATAAACTAGTAGATTTCTTATTTATAAGCTTTTTTCTATTTAAGTTAGTGAGGGTTCTCTTTAGCTTATTTAAATATCTTTAGGATATTATAGCTCTATAGAAGTACTCTAGAGATAGTAGTAGCTATAAAGGTATTAAGAGTATATTTAGGTATATTATTATATACCTAAATATTAGTAGTAATATATACCTTTTTATTATAGTTATAGATACTAAAGAGCTACTTATAGTAACTAGAAGGTTTAAAGTTATTTTAATAAGGTTTAAAAGAAGTAATTTTATTATCTTATAAAACCTTAGTAACTTTATCTCTATAAATTTACTATCTATAAATAGGGTTAATACTATTAAGTTTTTAGTTAATAATACTATAAAAGGACTTATTAGAATTACTATTACTATTATAATAATTATTAGTCTTCTTATTATAGTTTATAGTAACTATATTATCTTCTAGAAAGGATTATAAGTTTAAGTAAAATATAATTTTATCTAGAGGTAGGGTTATTAAATTTAATTCTTTTATAACTATATTAAGGGTATTATTACTAATACTTAAAGATATTAATATTATAGTAAAGATCTCTAGAGACTTCTTAAGAGAGTTAGAAGTACTTATAGATATACTATACTAAATCTAAAGATCTAGCTTATTAAATAGTATATTATACTCTATATTATTAGTAATTAATATATTATATATAGGTTAAAAGATAGTATTTATTAGACCTTTATAGAAGTAAATATTATAATAATAAATAACTTTCTTCTTCTCTAAGATATAGATATAATAGATATAGTTATAGAGAGATATATAACTAATAAGATATCTCTTTATAGCTTAAGCTTCTATCTTTCTAGAATAAGGTAAATAATTAATACCCTTCTTATATATATAGGTAATATAACTAAAAGTATAAAGATACTTAATATAAAGTAGTTTATAATTAGTAGTAAAGTTAAGTTTATAAACTATTATTTTTTAAGGGTTTATTTTATTTTTAGTATTTTAAAGTAGAAGGTTAAGTACCTAAATAGTTAAATTAAATAAGTAATCTTAAAGTTTCTTAAGTAAGTTAGTATTAATTAGCTATGTATAAACTACTTTAATAATAGTTTATCTTATATACTTAATAGAGCTATTTATAGATGGAGTATTAGTAATAGTGAAGTTAATATAAGTATTAGCGAAGTATAGATTATAAAGAATCTTCTTAAACTCTAAAGTATTATTATATACTTAGGTTTTAATATTAAGATTAATTATATTATTAAAGACTTTATAGAAGTTCTTAATAATATTATATATAACTTTATAGTAATAATTAAGTATAAAAATAAATTAGTAATAGTTATTATACTTATTAAGAAAATATAAAGTATAGTGCTTATTAGTTATTAATAAAGACTTAATTTTAATAAGGTTAAAATATATCTCTTTATTAATCTAAGTAAGAAGTAGGGGAGAATTATAACTAATAATCTCTATTAATTTAGCTAGATAGTATACTTTATAATAAAAGTTCTCTATCTCCTCCTTACTAAATATAATACCTATATAGTAGTAAGCTTTAATAACCCTAGATAGATAAGTATAAATTAAATAGTAATATATTATTTTAAGAATTAGCTTAAAGTTATAATAAATACTAATAAAAGTAATAATAGTATTAATAGGTATATTAGAGGTTATATAAGTCTAGAGAACTATAATATCTATAATCTATTTAACTTTACTAATAAGGTGAGTATTATTTATATATATAAAGCTATTAGATTTATAGTTATAGTTAATACTAACTTTATAAAGTTTACTAGGACTAAGTAAGTTAGTAAGACTTAATAAGCTATACTTAATATTATTAATAGTCTAGTTAATTATCTTAAATAGATTAAGAAGATTATAAGTTTAGAAGAATATAGTATTAATACTAAGGGGATAGATATTATCTCTATTAATAGTTATAAAAAGAAATAAGTTATTATAGGGAGTATATTTTATAAAATACTCTATATTATAAAAGAGATAACTAAAATATCTAAAGTTAATAATAATATTATTATAATAGATTATATAGTTATTAATAGTAGTATAAATTAGAAGGCTAGTAATATAGTAATTCTATATAGTAATACTAATAAAGGCTAAACTACTAAGAATACTAAATAAACCCTTTATAAAGATAGAAGTAGTTAAAGTAGTATTAATACTATCTCTCTAATAGTCCTTATTATATTTATACTTATTAATCCTCTTAAGAAAGTTTACTTAGTTTTTATAAGTTAATAAGATTAGTTTTAGATAAGCTATCTAATACTTCTTAGAAGAGTAGTTTATATTATAATAGATATAATATACCTTAGACTTATTATTTAATAGGTTATTATTATTATTATTAGTATAAAAGGTATATAAGTTTAATAACTAAGGCTAAGATCTATCCTTATAGAGTAATAAACCTATCTTCTATTCTTTATTTTAAATAAAGATATAGATAGTCTTAATAATATTAGTTTATACTAGTTTCCTATTATTATTAGTATAGTACTTATAGGTATCTAATAAATAAGTTTTAAAATAGTTTAAGAATAATATAACTTATAGATAGTAAGAAGAGTTATTTATAAAATTAGTAATATAAGTCTATAGGTATTAGATATACTTAAGAGTATTATAAAGAGTTTTATAATCCTAAGTAGAACCTTTAGTAAACTTATTAATAAGAATACTAATAGTATCCTTAGAAACCTTAAGAATATATTTCTTAAGTATTTATATAAATATAAAAGGATTATTATTATCTTTTTATCTTATATTAAGTAACTTATTAATAAGAGTATTATATAAACTAATAAGTAGTATAAAAGTAGTATTATATTCTTTAGTTTATTTCTCTTTAGTATCTTTATTATTATTAAGTTTAAGGATATCTTTATTAATATACTTCTTAATATAGTTTAATTATAAAGTAGTATTAATAAGAATTAGCTATAATTACTAATTAAATTTACTTTTTAATTAGGGAATATTAAATAAGAAGGTTTTAATATTTTTACTTATCTTATTAGTTATTTAGAGGGATATAAGTTAAGTAATAAAAAGACTAGAGAGGGAAGATATTATTAATTAATATATTAAAGAGAGATATAAAAAGTAAAATAATATTACTATTTAATATATTAATAAATAAAGTAAATTTTTATATAAGTAGTAGTAATTTAATATATTAAGAACAATTAGAGGTTATATTACTATTTACCTATTAAATTAGATTATATAAATATATAGATAACTATAAAAGTAAGAAAAATATTATAAGAGAGTTATAAAGTAGAAAAATACTTAATTTAAGGCTATAGATACTAGTGATTTAAGTACTAGGTTTATAACCTATAGAGGTATAGGTGTAATAAGTAGTAAAGAGTATATATATGATCTAAACTAGCTAAGTGGGCTGCCTAGCTGGAGGCTGGAAGAAGACCCTGGGCCCTGGGCTGCATAGGCCACCTGTGGCACCTGTAGGCAGGTGCCGCCACATGTTGTGTTTAGTGTAGTCCCACGGCTCATAAATTCTACAGCAAGAAATAAACTTCAGTCGAATCATCCTGCACACAAATTAAATAAGTCCCAAACGACTGCGAGAAAATAGCAATCGTCTTGCGCGCCTGACTTGACTAAATTGCGCTCAGCCTTAGCCGTAATGATCCGCCTCAGATGATGACGGCATCAGTGGAAAGAAACGTACAGCTATCCGGAAGTCCAAGAGCATCGCAGATCTGTGTTTTCAAACCGGTAGCTGGTGAGGAGGGGAACACAAAGTTCAGAATCACCGACGCCGCTCCAGGTGTAGATTGTCTGTAGTGCTTTGGGAGCCATCGCTTTCGCTTAGCGCGATACGAAATTGGGTGTAGTGTTTCCAGGCTCACCCAAAATTGAGCCTCAACTTGGAATTGAAATCCTGAGATATAAGCACAAGCTTGGAATGTAAGATGCAGGCCTCAGTACAAATGACACAGGAGACAGCTAACAACCTGCTTACTTCAGCTTATATGTTGTCTGTTGCAGAATCGGCTGCGTGTTATCTCTGTGCCTTCTGAGGAAAGCGCGATGTCTGGTCCAGTATCATCAGCCCGCGGTACTTGATTCGTAAGCAGATCTTGTCTCAACAGTCCCATTGTGAAAATCTTCTCTCACACACGCTGACGACGCAGTCACACCGGGAGGCTCCGGTAAGCCAGAAAGATGATTCGTGCTGCTTGATGCATTCACCCACGAGCGGGGCATCCGACAAGAGCGCAATGAAAGCGCCACTGTCGCTAGTTGGTTCGGGTCGCACACTCTGTGCGCCCGAAGCCAGAGTGTGGCTGGGTTGGACGCAGCTAAACTGGTGCGCCAAAGCCGGCATACTGCATAGTTGAGGCTGTCAGGTGGAGACGCCGGCGCCGACCGTGCTCTATCAACGGCCTGCACCAGTATCTGTCGAGCTTGGCCAAACGGCAGATTTGTGGTGAAAATAGGTGTTTGTGACACTTGTGACTGTCTCTGTCTCTGTCTCCGTCAACGGAACCTCTGTTTTGGTTGACCTGATTGAGGGTTCTACGCTTCTCGCTGGTCATGGCTGACCGAGTCACAGGGACGAGGGATGTGCTTTGGTAAAGAGCCTGCCTGACGATGTGCAAAGACGTCCTCTCGCAACTGGGGTAGCCCGCTCACGGTCGCGACGGTGTGCAGAACCAGCCAAAATGCGGGGCGTGCCAGGCACAGTGATGGCTGCTCCCCAAGTACTCGGAAAGTACTGCCGTAATTTGCCATCCCATGTCAGCAATGACCCAACATCACCCATCAAGAGGATTTTGACTTTGAGATCTAGTATACCACTGTATTGCATTGCACCGCTGTGCCACAGGACTGTACATAGTCTCGTGCACTGCTCCGTGCTCCGTGTGCATTCATGTAAGAACATGCTACTCCGTAGTTGTTCGAGCCTGTTGCTGACCGTCTTCCTTGTTGCTGACTTGCCTGCGCCTGGGTCATGACCGTGACCTTGCTGTCATGCTGGCAACGAAGGGGACGAGTGCGACGTTGCTGACACCTCGTCGACATGCTTGCGACGCTGCTGACATTCTTGCTGCAACCTCACCCTACAATACCGAGGCACTGCATAGTGATCGCTGGTAGCGATCCACCTATTAATCAAAGCGCTGGTAGGTACGCGTGGGACAGCGGCAAGAAACCATTGGGTTCCTCACTGGCCTCCGTCCTCTCGATGTGGTGACCTTGAAATCCCGGCATAGCACGTCAGGAGGAGACTCGTTGTACACAACCATGCCGCCGATGCACTAGCTCAGAAGCGGTGTTGGGTCAATGCTGAATCACATCCTCGGCAGCCAATGCTTGCCTCGACGATGGACACCCAGCATGACCCGTTGCCTAATCGAGTAGCTCTCCCTGCACGGAGGACTCAGAAATTTGACCGCCGTACACGGAAACAATCAGAACCTTGTAGACACACGCCGTCGCCGCCGGGGCCTCTCAGCGCTCACTCAAGTCAGGCTACGGAGCATGGCCTACATGAAGACAAAACATCGATCAGTTTTCTCTTGAACACGGCGAAAACAGCCCATCTGGGCAAGGTGCCAACCTCAGCGCCTTCGCCAGTGCCTCCTTTCGGTGGTGGCCCATAACACGCAGGAGCAAAAGCACCATATCGGCATGGTGAGTTCAAAGTCGTAAATGCTGACATTCGCTAACCGGACTATGCACAAGATCAAAAGACATTCGCTCCCGCAGCTCATCGAGACTGGCCCTGCGCTGCCCAGCTGAGCCGCCGGAACGCGGTCACCATTCTTGGGTCTCCGAACTTCATGTTCGACGCGTCAACGGGTGACACAATTCATCTCAAGTTCACTACCGAGCCTCGTTTGTTCGTCAGACCGAGGGTGCGTGATCAGCTACTCCTCCAATCGGTGGGATAGCCGTGGAAAATACGGCAAGATGAAGACACTCAGAGGATTAACGGGTCCAAGTACGTTCCAACCACAATCCCATTTCCGCACCCACCTGGCAGCAAGCTTGAAAAAGTCCTGCGAGATGCGTTGGAACCGAGACTATTCAGTGGGATGTCTCAGCTTCGGAGATGAAACTGGCTCGACATTTCTGTACATTGTGTCAGGGGATCGGGTAACGGGACCGCTTTTCGGGTGGTGTCGAGGGCATCGCGAGCCATGATGAACCCCTTTACTATATATGGTCTCTTTCCGTTCTTTGCGCTACGTCCTGGATCTGGATCTATTCATGTTCTGTACGGTACATGCCGATAGAGACCGAAAATTATTGTAGACACATTTTCTGCATGCAGATGGTTTTTGAGAGAGAACTGTGTACAAGATGCCTCTAAGTCTGCGAGAGATGAATGGTTCATGCCTCAGACGTGGGCAAGAAAAAGCATTTACTCATCTCAAAGAGGCGGAAGGATTGCCAATGTGCCTGGGGGGGTAGACGAGAATCCAGATTTCGTGTCCGCAACATAGGTTTACTTTCCTCTACATCATGCATCTTAAGAAAACGGGATTTGGCGATCCTACCGACGGAGAGGTCTGTCGTATGCGTTGGATACATAGCCCGTACGACAATATGTGCCTCGATATCGATTGTGATGCATTCCACGGCGCGCGATGGGGTGTCTGAATGTTTTCGAAGTGCGTTCTATTTTCTTAATGCGGCCTATTGGCTCTGGAATTATGTGGATTGCGACTGAATCGGAGCACTCCTCGCGTTGGGGTATTGGGAAATGCGCTCGTGGCACTGCAAGAAATGTACAGCAACAGCCACAGAGCGGCTGAAAAAGAATTCTTCACAAAATGGCGTACGAACTTCATGAGCCTCGTCCGGTTATGCCAATTCAACATCTTTCCGCCTGGACCCATATGCTCTTGGAGCTGGCGCCGTGCGATCTCGTACGGCTGTGCCAGCAACCAATCTGACGCAGCTTACTATGGTTCCAGTGCCGAATCCGCGAATCCGCTTCTTAATTGTCATGTTCCTGGTGAGGTTTATCCTGCATGCATAAGCAGAAGCGTGATCCCGCTCATGTGTCACGACAGGTCTGTGTCAGCTTATCCACTTGACGGACAACGCTCGTCCGAACTGGGTGGCTTAATGTGGAGCTGTGTGACGGTTTTGTAGTGGGAATAATAAGATAAGACTACCTACTGTGCCAAGCGCCCAGAAGTAAAATGTCCCTGCGGACAAGGACGAGAGAGTTACGGAAGATGAAGCCCTTTTCGTTACTATACTTGTAAATGCTGTATGCACTGTTTTCAGGTGTCGTTCTACAGCTGTCCTTGATGCTCGACGAGGAGTTTTGTTAACGAAGCTGATTATGCCAAGAGCTGCTTACCACTTGGCGAATCACACAGACGGGACGATGTGCTCCTACAGTACCACCAGGTTTGAGGCCGGAAAACGAGTTCGACCGCAACCGCACGTCATTAGCGTGGCGGCATATATCCTCAAAAGCTTACATGTGGAATATGCATTCTTGCAATTCAAGACCGATTATTTATTACGTGGGGGGTTGTACCGAAGACCCTGCCCCCTGCCGGCAGGCCACCGGAGTAACAGCCAGGTGGCTGGGTGCCCGCCCATTCTCAGCAGCTGAAGGCCATTTCGAGATAATGCGAATAAGATTATCTTCCGCTAAAGCTTCACTCGGCAACATGCGTCGTAAGCAGAACCCGTTAAATAGAGTTGAAAAGGCTCGATGGGGTGGACCGTGTATGCGGAATAAGCTACACAGTACCAACTTCAGACATTGATGCTGAAATCTTCACGTACCATAGTGGAATTGAGGTCCACCTCAGCGGTGCGTATCCAGGTCATTGGGATTTGTGTCTGGACAATCGGCCGGCGTTTCTTGCGTAGTTCAGCAGTCAACTTTACATGCAGCAAGACAGGACGCCAAAATGCCGGAGAACACTGCAAGAAATAAAGCAGGTGCACCGTGATAGACGATCGCAATGCCAAATAATACCCCACATATCGTGCCTGACTCGCCTGTCGCCGAGTTTCAGTCACCTCATCGAAGTGGTATCTCTGGAATAATGTTAGGCGTAGGATTGAAAACTTACGAGAGAAAGAGACTTAAGGATAAGTATAGAGAGGCTCTAAAGAGTTATATGTGTAAGTTTGATTTAAAGGCTTATAGTGCTTGGCAGATAAATCTAAGTCGAGAAGTCTGGTCTAGAAGTGCAGGCGCCAGAAGTCCGGCTGAAGACGTAGCCAAATGACCCGTACGTTTGGGAATATCCACCGGATGCAACACCTGTTTTCCAGACAGCTTAGTGAATGCCCACTCCGCCGTTGCGGGAGCTTTGCGACGAGGTCGGTTGCAGCTTAGAGGCTAGGAGCAATGTGAACGAGGCGTCGGGACGTTTCAGCTCAGAGTCGCTAGAATCTAGGCATACCGAGCTCAACAAGCACCTCGACGCTCTGTTGGAGCGGAACCAAATGCTGGAGGTGCAGAACGAGGAGTTCCAGGAAAAAAAGTGTCAGACTGGAGAACCGGAACGGAAAGCTCGAAAGACAAAATGAGAGGCTGGAAAACGATTTAACGGTCAGTCAGCCGAAGGTGGGCATATATTTAGCTAAACCTCCGAATTCACCAGGGGTGTCCAAAGCTTTTGGCCGCTGCTTGGGTCGCAAGAATCAGAAACTGGCATGAAGGGTCTGGAGAACTGTGCGGTGTAGCGTAGATTGGGTAGCATTGGATGAATGAGATTGACTCCACTTCGGCCAGAGTACAACGAACCAGTCACAGGATTTTTTGGTGATGCGATTTTCGCACGTGAACTGCGCGACTGACATGGAGGAGTCCGGTTTGGGCCCCAATTAAGCCGTGGTGTTCTGCTGGGTTCGCTGAGATGACGCTCTTCTAGAGATGTGGGGCGCGTTTTCGCGCCCTGGAACGGCGAAAAGTTACGAGAGTGATAATCCCTGTTACAGCAGGTTTTCTCCTTTACGTAGAATTCAGACCATGGTGCCATCCCGGTTCAAAAGAGCCTCAATAGAATTGACTCAATCGTACGCAAAAAGTCTACGTAGAATAGCGTTGCAACATAATCTTGATGTGCAGTGCGTCCGTACGCGTCAAATAAGAAGGCCAGCTTGACATCGGTCCCGGAAACATTGCGCTGTGTATGACCTCAGCGTTGCAGATCCTCAAAAGCGCTCACTTCCGTTTATCCGGCCATCGTCGTTTCGATGAGCTAGTTCGCGGGCCATCGCGGCCTCCGTACTGGGTGAGGCTTTGCACTTTCCCGCAATCCCGCGGAGGCCTCGGGCCATCGAAGCCGGATTCCGAGAAACCTCGGCCAAAGCAGCACCGCTCCATGTTTCTTGACTCACCCGTCGTGTAGTCGATGTCGCCTCCGCCGGCTTAGTGATTGGCATGCCTTTTGAAAGTTCCATTTGCTTCCGAACCTGAGAGAAGAAGCTCCGAGTTCGTAGGTTCCGGGGTAATCTACTCTACTGCCTCCCTGAAACTGAACTCTGGACACTATCACTAACAGTGGACAGGCCTTGCTGTTGGGGCGGCGCTGTTCATGCAGCAGGATAGTTAGGTTTCGTCAGTGGCCGTTCGTCTGCACGTCGTGCTTACAACAAACGGACCGCCTGTTTCGTCTTGATTATCAACGCTCACTTCAGACTGGACCCCTGTCTAATGAGCCACCCGGCGCAATGGCTTGTCTAGAAGCTTCGTCTTCCGAGTATCAACTGCCGAGGTCGGGTGGCTGACGCAGCACAGCGCGGCGGCGGCCTTCATCAAATCTCTGTTTGAGGGAGACGGAGTGGCCTGCTGTTCCTTGGAGGCGCTCTGTGCATCATCACGCCCATTCAGGAAGATCGTCAACTACCCCGAAATGTGTCAGTTTCTAAAGTGGCTTTTCCACAAGCATCCAGCTCACATATCGGTTCACGTCTGGAACGCTTTGTCCCTTGGGAGCCTGCATGGCAACGTCAAATTGTCCAGCAGCTGGATTGTAGTAGAAGACCAAGGAAGACGCGCCAGTCGTCTGACTTTGTCGAACCGCTTGCCGTTTGATGCTGTCACCTGATTCTCGGATGCCGGTCCTAATGCCCTCATCGGACGTGGGTCTCTCTGCCAATGATGCTATGCCGTTGTAATAGTGCTGGAAGTGCGGAAAGAGCGTGATGAGTTGTCATTCCCAAAGGTTTATAAGCAAATTCGTCTCGGCTTCGACACCTTTAAATACAGCTCGAGTAGCTACAGAGCCAAAAAGTGGCCTTTGTAATTTAATTTGCCATAACGTGCTCCCTTCAAACACACCTTCAATTTGTTTCGTCGCGTCAATCCAGTCCAGAGCTATTCAATGTGTTTGTTCTTGTCACTCGCTCGCCGGAGCTGGCTCTACTGCGGTAGTGATCATTCCAAAGCGGCAGCCATTTGCCCGCGGGATCTAGGCCTGGAACCCTGAATGGGCTCCGGAAATGGTGCAAATGCTGTGGGCACTTACGTATCAGCTGATCATACTTGAGCGTCAATGGTACGACTCATGTAGCGCAGCAATTCATCCGGCTCGAATAGTGATGAAGATGGGGGCCCTGCTTCAGCCGTGGTTGTTCCAGCCTATGCCCAAAGCTGCTTATACGGGAAGTTGAACTGGATGTAAGAACAGCACTGGGGACTTGGTCCGATGCCGTACTGCCTCGCTGATCATTTTCGTCTGTTCCTATGGAGCAAGAAAAAGAAGGAATGAAATTTAGCCAGATGCCAAAAGACTGCTTTCCAGACACAGGGCCGGATTGTGTTACGTCGGCCCTCACGGCCCATCCGCACCGGTTTGGCTCCATGCAGACTTTTGCTTGCAGTCACAGCCGTAACTGCGCAGTCGATCTCGAAGACTTACAGCAGAAACTTGCACTCAGAGAGCCTTCTTGTCGTTCCCTCTTTGGCACAGGTTCCCAAAGCAAAATGTGGCACAGTGCCAATATGTAGCCCGCCAAACGCCGCGTAGCGTCACTGCAAATATATCCGCAGGGCCTCCGGCGCCACACCGTTCATATGCAAAATCAAGGGGCAGAAAGCGGTCTCGAAATTGTCTTTCATGTGCGGAGGTGCTATGCAAAGGTTTCGCCCGGAGCGAGGTACTTGACATCACCAAAGACATGGATCATCATGATTCCAAGTGGCAGAGGCTCATGTTGGTATTAACAGACTTCATTTTAGATCTGCGGCTACACAACGATTTTGTCAAATTGTTTAAACTCTCCCTAAGGGATGTGTGGTACGTAATGTGGTTGACGAAAAGCGATGCGAAACTCCACGGGTAGATATCGACCCAGCGGGTTCTGCGCGCCGCAAGGCAATACCAGTGTCAATATCAATAGCTACCACTTGTGGCTAGTGTCTGCGTCTGCTGTTTTGGAAGTATCTATCAAACATCTTGGGGTGCTTTCTCTTCCACGCATGGTACTGTAGTTGCGACGAAGCCCCCTGCCGGGTACCCATAATCAAGCTCCAGGGCAGAAGGATAGGTTTGAAGCCCAGAGCGCGCGGGCAGACATATCAGACCACGCTACCATCTACCCGGCCACTCGCCAACCACAGCACGGGCTAAGAGATTAAGGAACATGTATTGGATATCACCGTGGCATTCTTCTACTGATTTAGAGATGTATTTCGACCAAACGGTTTTGCAAGGCTCGGTTGTACTACATATGAGACAAGCTGCGCAACAGATAAGGTGTTCTATGTGTAAAGTTTCGGATCAACCGACTATGAAGGTTTTTGAGGCTGGAGACGCCATTTTCCTCTTCGCAAAGGTTATGAACCGTTGCCTTCTTCTTCGCTAGCCGCGTATGTACCGCCTTAAAGCAGGCTTCTTCGATTTCTAGTCTTCCACGCTTTTTGTTGCTGGCGCACGTCTTGTCACCCGTCTCCTGTACAATTTCAACCTCTTCTCGAAATCTTGAGGCTGTCCGCCATTTTGAGCTGGCTGGGCCCCGCGTGTATGTTAGGTTACAACGTGACAGTACCTGCCGTTTTAGCCCATAACGTCGGCGTGAGGCCTGTCCGTCTGAGAGCAAGCCCAACGCTGGAATGGACTTCGAAAGATGAGCTTATGGCATTTGTTGGAATGCTTCTTCGCAACAACGGTTGCGCGCTGCTCGCCACATGAGAGACAGGAGTCTTCACAAGTACGCTTTCAGCTGGGGTTGAGGAATCGGGGTAGAGCTTGGCATATTGTTTCTAATCCTGCGGGTCGTGGATGGTAATCTTGGTCCCACCTAACATGAAGCACTCCGGGCATGAAGAAGGTTGGTTGAGTAGTCCCTGCGTTTCGTGCAACTCTCATTTCAGGCACCTGACCGGCCTTGTATCCTGTAGCGCCGTCGACATATAACACTTGGGTGCGTTCCACTTGTCATGCTGCTTGGTTACGTGATTGCTACAGTGCGACTTGCCCATGATAACCTCGGAATTCAATTCTTGCGGCAGACACTCGGCGCACTTGAACACCTTGTTCAAGTCATGACGTGTGTTCGTGTGTCTTGTGAGACTCGACCGATGGTCGCAGGGCAGCTGACACAGGAGGCACGTGGAAATCTGCTGATCACCTTCGGTCGAGTTTTCTTCGTCCGTTTTGGCTGTTTTGCTGGTGCGCCGGTTCCGCAGAAAGGTCACGATGGACTCGAAGTAGTCGATTTCAAATTTGCACATTTGTAAATCGTCTTGTCGCATCAGCTGCCCAATGCGAATAGCATCAGATACCCTGCGACCATAATGGCTCAAATGCCGTGCTGGTATGGCTGTATTTCGAAGCGGAACTGTGGAATTGCCCAGCAACCGAAGTTGACCAGCATTTGCGAAGTACTCTCGCTGCTTCGGTACCGCCAAATTGCGCAGAGCGGATGCTTTGCTATCTAACCGTCGTTTCGCGACCCTTACCTCAGAGCTGTTCCTGCCGTGCTCTTCCTTTAACGTGTTATATTCAGCACGGTATTCCTAAACATCCTGACGACTCTCGATTGCCTCAGCGTCTTGGTCAGTAGGCCATATTGGGGCATTCTTATCCCTCGAGTGAGTTGCGTGACGAAGTTGGGTCGTGACCTCGTCTGTCCCTGCCAGAGCATCCCAGGCCGCCTTTATGAGATCGCTTCCACTCACTGCTTGTGTCACGTAGCTCTTATCCAGATCGTATCTAGTATTCTCAAGGTATCGTCGGTCGTCGCTGCCGTTAAAAAGAGGTTGCTCAAAAATAAGCCCATGCCTGGTGGCAACATCGTTCAGAACCCACTAGTTTGTGTGAAGTCAGCTGGCTGTTCACCAACACGTGCTTAGCTCTTAACCATGCGAACACGAGAGTAAGGGAATATTCCTAACGGGTCTTTCTCCAGCTGTGGACTCTTACGTATCTATTGATGTTTGTTCTTGCGATCCTCACTTCTCTTATTGGATACGATTCTGTGATCGACCTCTGCGAGAAGTGAGTTCCATACTTCCTCATAGTCACAGCGCTAATAGTCAAAGCCACTTCTGATTCTTGTGGTCTAAAATCCAAGGACGGCTTTCTGATTCAAGCAGGTAGTGTTCGAGAAATGCTTTGTAGTAAGCTTCGGCTTTGCGATCGTCTTGGCAAAGACCGAATCAGACCTCAATTTCGCGGAAATATCTTTATGGCAAAATCCGTCATCGTCAGCTCTATTCAAACCTCAGGAAGTAGGTCGTCGTTCTGCATATAATCTACGTTCAAATATAAACTACTCTCATCATTCCAGTAGTGCTATTTTCATTGTGTCCGTCGTTATATCATATGTGAATCGGATAGTATTGACGGGTTTCGCGTACATGAGTTGCTAACATGGCGCCGTTGTTCCGCCCGACAACCTGTTGAGGGTTCTTCAGGCAATGCCTTCGAATCCAAGGATGCGATTGTTTTTCAGCACTGAGATTCTCTCGGTCGGTTCGATCACCAATAGCTAATACTACTTAGCATTAATGCAACGTAATCAGACGAACATCAGATATACTTTTTCCATCAAGTAAGTCCTGGGCCTCCGAACTGAGAAACGGCGGGATGACTAAACGAACGGCACTTGATGATGTTAGGTCCATTCGGATGCGGTCGAAGTCCAGTCGTGGCGCCTACCTAACACTGACCAGAAGCTCGTCCATGAGAATACCAGACTCCAGATGTCGAATCTTTCGTCATAGCGCCCACTATCCACATGGACTGCCATTATCTCCAGTGCCAAGTAATCGGGCGTGCCTCAGAAGGCTTTTCTGCCCGTACCAGTCATACTGCATCCAAGGTCCGCAATTTTGAGCTCAATTTATAAGCCAAGGAGGATGTTCTCTGGTTTGATGTCCCTGTGGATGATATGCTTGCGATGAATGTGATTTACGGCGAAGGCCATTTGCAACAATGTGCCGTGCACACTCGTCCTCGTCGAAGGGGCTATTGCTTTGCATGTGGTCGTACAGGTATCCTCCGCAGGTTTGCAAACAAAGCGCTGTCGGCTGTCTATAGCCCCGAACTTAATATTTGAACGCCCTTATGTGATCGCACCCTGCACATCTCACGAGGATGGGTGTCGTTCCAGGTGTGTGCGCAAATCCTTGCCAATCAGCAGCGCACTTTGTTTAATAGGAAGTAGTCAACTCGTTGTCACAACTTAAAGCCACCTTCCGCATCCACCTAGGTATTATGCATCTTTCGATCGCTCACGACCGTGTCCCCTTCGCATTCGTGCTGGCAAACTACAGAGAGCTTCTGCTCCCACACACTGCTTTTCTAAATCTGTCCCACAGACAAAGACAACCGACGTAGACTTCCCCATACTCAGTGTGCGCCTGTCAAGATACTCATCTTTTTGTCTGGGTCGTCATCTGGGCCCCGGCGGGCGGAACGTAGGCGCCCTCACAGAAAGCCAAAAAATATCCTCGTTAAATACAACCAAGCCCAGGTAGCCAGGCTGCCCCTACCAGCCTTACCTTACATTCCAGAGAAGGACGACATCAACTCCTTCATAGAAAAATGGCAGATCTGTGCAACCGCCTTTAAGAAGCACTTAAGACACATAACTAGATGGAATGAGCCTGGCTGCCCCGCAGTAGGCCAGCTGCAATAGACGTACAAGGATGTCATGCGTCAGTGGGAGGGATGTTTTGAACGTGTATCTCCGGGTCTAACGAAACCTGTGGAATCAAGCATAGCTCTCCTAGACATGAGATCACCGATCTGGGATGTGTTTCTTCACGAAGACACCCTTGCAATAGCTGCTAGCGGTGTAAAATGAGTGATTTCACATCTCTAATGAAGGACATCTACACTTTCCTCGTCATCTAAGTTGCTGTTTGTAACGGGTTTGATCCCACATCCTCGTGACTAGATCGCAAGGAACTAGATTGCCTCTCGCCCGATCGAGGACGGCGGCCTCTTTCGTTTTCAATGCTTGCGCGACCAAGGCAAACAGCCCGTCAGACCCCTTGGACCTCGTCAAAAACCAGTGCTGATACTTCGTTTAGTGAAAACCGAAGATTTGACTGGTTGAAATGACGTACCTGTATGTCGGGTAGCGTTTTCTCGTGGCGTTTTGACAGGAAATCTCGCGCAGCAAAGCTCAGGCACAAACCCTGTAGCCGTGACCAGATCCAAAGAAGCGCGTCGCCGTACTGTCTTGACTAGTACCGCTCGGCGTTGCCTTTGACATTGACGGCTGGTTGAAAACAAACGTTAAGCACTGTGCGCTTTAGACACAACCTTTAGGGAATCAACAGAACTCGTCGCGGAGTACCTAACTATCTTGAGAACCCACATCGCGTGACGTGAATGGAATCTATAGGGAACCGGATCTTCTCAGCCACCAGGCGGTGAATGTCTTCGATAACCCAGCAAGCAGCTCAATTCCGCACGCACAGCCGCGGAGGGCCACGCTTCCTGCTTACCTGAGACAGTACGGAAGCAATGTGGATCGCGGCGTCAATCGGCATACAGCGAGTCCTTTGCTGCAAAGGTGTCGAACCAGGCAGGACTCGTCGTCCAAGTCGGGTTTTGTGAGTCTCTCGTAATCGTATTCCACGCGGTGCCCTGTATATACCAACACAAGTGGCTTCAATGCAGTCAGAGGCACTTAAGCTCTCGTCTCCATTTGTGGGACACAGAAATGGCTTTGCTCGAATGATGCTAAATGTCGAGGCTCAGACATTTTCTGCCGACCAACAAGAGCTATATTCGAAGGGACGCAGGGCAAAATATCGTACAACATGAAATTTAGCTCTGCAGCCCTGTTGAGGGGGTCTCAGGACACCTTCATTCATGGTCACAATGCTACATTATGTCATCATCGTTCTCATGACTACCTTTCTGCCCTTTGATCTGTGCTTTCAGCTTTGGAAAACATGTAGTTAGGTATGTATTCAAGTCGACGTCAACTCAATTAGGCTGACTAGATTGGCTGAACTGACCGAGTTGACCAAATCATATAGTTACCACAGGCAATGATGAGACGGATGAGGCAGCAAAGGCGAGCGCAGTCTATTGCCAAGGGTCATGCCTATATGCCTTTGGCAACCAGAAGCGACGTGAGGTTTGCTGTTGTGTCATATACGTGTTATGAGATACTAACAGCCATCGCCTTCAGCGTCCATCATGAAAACCCAGCGAACCGAGCTACCCGTTTCGATGCCTTATGACCAATTTGATCCCGACTTCTTCCTTCCCCTCACCTCTTTCTCTTCTTACGTTGCTTTGCCACTATGAACGCGTTGCACCCGATTTAGGCCCCAGTCGATCCACGCTGCTCGCTACTAATGCTCTCATTTTGCGATGTTTGCTCTTACGCTTTGCTGTTGTCAGAGCCTCATCTGAGAATATTGTGAGTCCGATAGCGATCTCAGAACCATACCTAGCTAGCGAAATGCCTGGTGTGCAAGCAGATGATAGCGGACATGCAGGGGCCTAATATGGTCACCTGCAAGAAAATCTTGAGGTACTTGAAAGACTGTCTTGGCGCACATGTGCGGTAGCCCACTCCGTGCGTACGTTTAAATTGCTGAGCGCACCCTACAAGGTAAAAGAAACCCAGACGCCTGACGCATTCAGCGATCCACAGTAAATTGAGTCACAAGCGTGCAGACGACTTCGTCCCGAAGTCTATAAAGATATGGAGACCGATGTGAAATGCTGTGGACATGCGGAGGCTGAACGGCTTTAACGTTGCTGTGTGGTTGTGCTTCCTACTTCTGTTCCTCTTCTACGTCACGTCTGGCTGGGATACCGCCCAGCATTGCTTCTTATTGAATGTGACGACCCTTGCCAACCAACTCTCGTGGGCCACGTTCCGGCCTGTCTAACATGTCAGCAGGTAATAACGGCAAAGCTGGTAAATCTTTCTTCCCTTCTGACTTTTTCTTCGCAGTTTGCCGCCTGGAGGCGCACCTTGTTGACTGCTGTATGGCTGACGGGGAAATATTCGAGGGCCAGGATGGCTCACAGAGAAACCTCTATGGCCACCTATGGGGGTATGTGAAGAGAGCGCGAATCGCCTTGAAGGACCAAAGCCAGCAATGGCTGACCATTCCCGTCGAGATTTCTGATCCCCTGAAATCCATCGCCACCAAAGCTGGCGCGCATGTGGCCACAGGCAAGGCCATCAGCACGGGCACTGTAGGGCTCATGGATAGCCTAAACGGGTGGCGCGATGCCGTTCCCGTGTATGTCTGTCTCCAAACAAGAGGCGTCTGGCAGCTTGGATATCTCAACGACACGGTCGAGCTTGTGCCACAGGGGGAGCTGAACATGTCGCATACGCTCCAGATCACAGCATTGGAGAATCTGTGGCAGGCGGCCCGGCTGGTCGTGCCCGGCCTGCCGGAGAACGTTGCGTTGGAGATGGACAGCTCGGATCTGGGCGCGCATCGCCCCATACTGGCTCTTGTGGTTCGTCCTGGTCGGCACATGTACGGCCGTTTCCCTATCGATTTTCCTCCCGCGAGGTCTGCTCCTGCTATGTATTCTCCGCATCGTAATGGTCGCTCTTCTCTGTGTTGTGTAGTGCGTTGCGTTAGCTTGCATGGCCATCTGCGTGTCTCTTCCGCTGCTGGCTGGCAGGGGCGCTCAAGAACACACGAACCCTCCCCCGCCGTACACAACGTACACGGAAACACAGAAAGCATACACCGACAGCCTACTGGGTTGCGGCACATTGTGCAAGTTCATGGGAACAAAAGGTTTTCGGCAATATCCTCGTAAGCCCAGAGGGTGGAAGAAGGGCCTGGAGGGCCCTGGCCGCACAGGCCACCTGTGGCACCTGTGGGCAGGTGCCGCCACATTAGCTGTCTTATGTAATGCAGGTCGGAGAAAACCCCGACCTGCAGTGGGGACTGCAGCCAACAAGCATTTTAGGCAAGCACAGCTCTCACCCATCCATACCTGCGTGAAGTGGCTTGATCAATCTAGCTACGAGCGCTGGGCGCGCCTGGCTACACAGTAGTGTGGCCGACCCCTTACATAAAGGCGGAATTCCTCGGGCCCGGGCCCGGCCGACTTCCGTCTCGCAATACCCACTGAATGAGCCACTGATGTGAACCCCGGCAGACACTAATCCAGGTGCAGCTTCCATCACGTGTGACCTCTCATCCGTTTGCTAACACCGATAGTTACTACGAAAATAAGCAGAGAAGGTGCATTAATCAAGGCATTGGACCATCTATCTTGTGGAAATTTTCTCCCTTTCTGTATACCTGGTTTTGCTTTCAAACACGTCGTGGGACCCCCCCTTTGTAAATGGACGCGAAAACGATAACAACAAAGTTGAGTTCTATCTGGGCTTGCATAAAATACAGTACGTTTTCTAGCAAAAGCAGATCACCCTTAACACGTGCACCGGGGCGCGTCACCTACCCCCTCAGTGGTGGGTGTGATGAACATCGTCATGTCAGTCGGACTCTGAACGCCATCCGATGGCTCGACAGGCGAAGCACCGATTGTGGCGCGTATCGCGTCAGTGCCTCCTGCTGGAAGACCAGACGACACGCCTGTTAGATAATTGTTGGCCGATCCGGATGAAGCTCCGGATGGGCTCTCAGGCAGTGCGAGAGACGATGACACGGATGAGAGCCATGCAGTAGTGCTGTCTGGAGTAGCGACGAAAGATTCCCCAGTACCCGACGCAGGCGGAGGACTATTTGGTCTGCGGGTGCAGTGGTGGGGAGAGGACCACCGGGGTCTTTACCAGTTTCCGCTGACCGCTGCGAGGTGTCTGTCGGCGCGCCGCCAAGCAGGTGGCTGGAGGTCAGTGCATCCGCAACCCCGCTTGCCGAACCGGCCGGCCGGCGATGATGGGAATACGGAAGGAGACGGATTGGTCCTCGGGTTGGTCGCCCTGGTGGTCGCCGAACTGGCTGGATTCATGCAGGTCCGGAACATTGCCAGGGAACACTGACCGGTAGAGTCCGCAACTGTCGGCGGCAAGAGTCTGAGCATCTGGCATTGGGCCTCGTCATCGCCGCCGCACAAGAATATTCCTTTTGCGTAGTTTGAGGTGAGGTCGGCCGGCAGTTAGATCGCCTGCGGCAGGTTGGTATCACACGCGGCAGTTGAGTTGGTGATGTTGACGTGCTCGGAGCGGACAACCTCGCTTGGGGCGTCTAGAAAGTATACGTGTGCCTCCGGACAGCCTTCTGCGAGTTTGGACGTTTCAAAGTACGCGACGCTTGCCGTTGTCATGGCCGGGCCTCTGAGACACTCTTGCTCGTCGTTGTCGTTCAGCCGAAGCAAGCGCAAGTGCAGCGAGTAGGGCGGCTGATTTAGAGTTGTTTTGAGATATAAAGAAGTTTAAGCTAGCTTTTTGATGAGCTTGACGATCTGTCTTGAAATGACGTGGGCTTCACGATAGATTGATAGACATTTGCGTGGCTCAAACGAGCGGCCATGACGACTTACATTCTATACTTCAAGCTGGTGACTGATTGCTCGTCATCTCGTGCAATAATCTCCGCTAAGGTAGGCAAATTGGCGCGCGTTCTTTCTTGTTAACATTTTCTCGGAATGTTGCGGAGGCGGGAACCAGAAATCAGATAGAATATTACATATGGAGGAATGAGGACGGGCAAATTCTATTCAAGAATACATCCTTTTTTTGTCTTTTTTTCTTCTCTATTTAATCTTCTCCCCTTTATTTGTCTGCTTAAAGCATATTCCACGCCACCTTCTACATTATCAGGCTCTAGAAGACATTAATATATCACAAACACTAGACGATGTCGTGTTCCGTAAAATAAACAGGTATGCGACTTCTCAGTAACCACCTCCAAGAGCCTCTAGATAGTTTTACTGTAAAATCTCTATGTCAAGGAGCCACGCACCTTCTTCTGCGCAGCGTCATCAAGCTTTGTGCTGGCCGTTGACATTTTCCCTTCTCAAACGCTCGCTTACCGGCGCCTGTGCCACGTACATCTCCAGAGGCAGGTGCTGCTGCAAGGAATATATCCCCTTCATTGATGCGGGAAACCCCGTGATGGAGGCGGATGTCTCAGTGTGCTTGATCCGCATATCGATACGCCGGTTCCATGAAGAAACCTGGAGGATGAGTTTTGCTCGCCCTTGAGGAAACAGTCTGTGTCCTTGCCGTCAACCATGCCGCGAGGCCTGGATATTCAGTTGCGAGTTTCTTCATAATTGCCGCGTCGTCTTCATCTCTACACGCCACAGTTACCTCGCAATTGAGCTCTCCGTGCTGCCCAACGACATGCGGTGGTTCCTGGAGCTGGAGATAGAACAGAGCCGATATCATGGCCTAAGACGTCTGCTTCATCGTCAGCTCCGCATCAATCTTAAGCTGTCGCCTCAGCTGCGACGTGAGCCGTGTGATGGCGCTGGAATCATTCAACGCGCTTTCCTCCATCGCGAGAACCATGTCGACTCGCACAACCTTGAAGTCTTCATCTATCGTGCGGAGCTTGCCGTACTTCTGATGCCCATGCGCTTGTCAGCTGATGATGGATGAGATTTGAGAGACGTCTGGGTCTCGCGTTGGGCGCAGCAGTCGCAGTCTCACACCCAACTGAGAGGATGTTGTCTGGTGACTCCTTCTTGGGAAACAGCTGATGGGCTTCTGACCGGACATACGCCAGAGGTATGTGTATGCCATCGTACAGAGGATGGTCCTCGACAGGCTTGGCCGGGAATAAACTATTGTTTTCGTTTTGCTTTATCCCTTCCTGTTTTCCTTTCGTAAGCAGACAGCTTGGAAACTTGGGCTGCAAGTCACCAGAACCTAGTCAAGCCATACCACGAGGTAAAAGAACGCAAACGATCCATAACGGAACGACACAGCTTTTGGATATTCCAGCTGCAATGTCCTGGGAGGCGGGGCGTATGATTGATCACGGAGAGGCCATGATAGACTCTCCCGATGCGCCCCGGTTCACTCGATATCGTTCAGCTTGCGATGAGGCCGTGTGCTGGCGTGAAGACTCAAATGTTGCTGTTCATAGTTGGTATAGGTATGTATCATTGTCATCTTTCCCGTGGGACCTCTCATGCCACGTGGGCTATGCTGGGGTACTCTACTGAGCTGTTCAAAGCCGCTGAAACTTGATCTGCTGGCGATTTTGGCACGTCATTATGTCGACGTATATTCCAACTACCTTTCAGATAGCCTATTAGCACGTGTGGGATGGGTAAGAGTGAAGCCAGAGCACCATCAGGAACTGGGGACACATAGAACGCGGAGTGCCGGAAGGCACGATCTCGAGGACGCCGGGGCAGGGTGATGTGCTGGAGAGCAATAGTCTCGGCTTACGGCCATCATGGAGAGAACATGAGCAGTCCGGAGGTTGGAGTGCTTGATGTTCCTGGGCTTAGCAGCCTGAGTTATGTTTACCTATAGCATGGGTGAGAAAGACTTGTTGGGTCTCGGCGTTCAAGCCGGCCATTGCCGCATGCACGGCGTCGCTAAACCATCCAGCCGCTGCGCGTATGTTAGCTCCCTCATCGAGTAGCATTAGTACCACTTTAGTGTAACTTTAATAATATGCTGTTTAAAGGGCGTCGTCATAATATTAATGGTGAGTATTGATGTCTGCCCCTTTACCCATAAGGATTTTCGAAATATCTCCATAACCTCTCCAACACGCAATCTGAAGGGCACTGTGGAAATTGCGTTTCGCGTTGATTTCGGCTCCCGCCTTCAACAGCATTCAGATAATTTCTACATTTCCTCCACATGATGCAGCTGCGAGGGGACTGCTGTAGGAACGACCTTACGCATTCGGATTGGCATACCTGTCCAGCAGAAGTTATACGATTTCCCGCCATCCAGTGAAAGAAGCAGCTCAGAGGGCGCTTCTAGAATGCCCGCTAGTTGCGTCGATTCAACTCCCTAGTCAAGGAGTTTGCGTGCCAAGATTAAATATCCTTCAGCGCATACAACTTAGAGTACAGTGTTGTAGTGTCCGCCAGCGGCATAGACTTTGGCACCGTTGTCCAGCAACATTTAGGCGATGCTTCTATGACCTTCGGCACATGCAAACTGTAAGGCGTTGCTGTAATATCTACCTCGATCGTTAACATCTGCGCTGCCCAGAAGGATGAGGCTCCGAGCAATAAAGTAGACCCCTTCAGCACATGCCGTCTGAAGAGCATTATCATAGCCTTAGGCTCTATCTTTAACAATCAGCATCTCCAAGAAGTCCAAAGCTTCATTCATGCATTTAGAAGAACGTATCGCAAGATCGTCCAAGGCAGGTACCTTTCTATTGATGTGCATGTTGTATACCGAATCCTCTCTGCGAAATACGGTCTTGGCTGTGATGGGTATCACTTCGGTTGCAGGTGGGGGAAAGCGCAGACGTAATAAGACCGAAACACGAAATCTTGCAAGCCCATTTTGGTCGCAACGCATGTGATAACGCATGTGTACGTTGGAATTCTATCGTCTACCCCCAGAGGTCGACAATAGCTGAGGGGTAGCCAGCTGTTCTGTATGCCTCAGTCAGCACTTGGGGGCAACTAAAATGCCCATCATATCCAAGGTGCACGAGTTTAGCCCGTGAGTGCGAGAGCTTGCCTGACGATAACATGTAGATTCACGACGGTTTGTCACTCAATGGGAACCCCTATCTGCACAAATGGCTCGGTTTGCGCATTGCTCTCCGACCTTACCAGACGGTGAGGCAACGTGCATGCAGTTAGAGCTTAACCCATCGGGACCAGGCGAACCGCGCGTGGGACGTCAATGCGCCTGGGGTTCTCTCGGCAGCCTAGATCTGGAAATGGCGAAGTCATTCTTTCGCCTGCGATCGATGTGCCGCATCTGGTCTGCTTGAGCTGCAGATACCTGCACAGGGGGCAAAGCTTTGGCCTGATGGCGCGGCACATGAACCAGGTGGTCCTAGGTAGTCCTGAGGTAGCGGCATGTTAGCTTAATGATCGTGTGAGAATTCGGCCGCCGTTGGCTGGTCTTCATTCTCCTCCGCCTTAGTAGCTTGACCTTGATTGCAGCCGATGTCGAACTGGGTCTCCGATTCATCCTTCATCAGATCTTGCGAATTCGATGATATAATGGCTGAGTAACTATGACAGGACTCTCGAAACACATCTTCAACTCAGGCATCGCACCATGAACTTGGCCAAGTCTTTCGCATAAGGTACTCGCCGTTCGTTTCGACCAAGCCAGCAAAATCCCCGTCTTCCCACAGCGTCTCTACCTTACAGGCCGTATACATGTTCACAAGTGTCCTCAGCTCGTCTTCCTCATTCATTTCGTCCGCGGTGTTCTGATAAGAATATCGAATCAGCCCAATAACATCCTAGACACCTGTCTGGTAAAAAGCAAAACTCTCTGAGGTTTTTTGCAGCTTTCTAAGCGACAGAGCCTAGAGGGGGGCGATCCCATAGCAGTCCACGAACACATAGACCTTAGCGTGACCGAAAAGTACGTTAGTGTAACTGTCGCTTGGCCTGTTCTCGCATACGTTAGCCGGACTAAAGTCCGCATAAAGCTGGCTGAATCCAGAGCGATCTGGTTACAGGACGTAGATAAGCTGATGGCTTAGAATTCGACGTCGCAACCTTTTTGCTCCTCGTGAAACTGGAACTCCGGGTGATCTCAGCAGCTGGTTCCGCAGATAGGTATCGCTGACGACCGGGTCTGGAGTGTTGCGACTCATGTACAGCGCAAGCAACATCCAAACACTCTATGCAGCGTTCCTAGGCCTCCTTCATACTGGCGTACAAGAGCTTATGGAGTACCTTGGATTGCCAAGCGACCAACATGCCATGAAGATGGAAGGTTCGATGCTTAGCGCCCATGAGAAACTTAAAACAGTCGGAAGCCAGAATTGTAAATAAAGTTAGAGAAGGTTATAGGCGTCGAGAGAGAAACGTACCTATCGTATTTCAACTTGGCTATACTAACGACGTGCGATGGATAACACAATTAATATGCAGCAGTTGTGGGCAGAGAGCGTCTGAAGGTATAGCTCCACACTACCTGGCAGCTGCGACAGGCCCTGTACCAGCCACATGAACGGCGGAAGCCTTCATGCGCACGAAAGTACCCGACCTGAGTCCTCGGCTATGGCATGTCGCCCGCGCCATGCCAACCGCTCTTCAAGCTCTGCCCCCGCGGGTGGTCCGTATCAGCCCACAAGTGGCCTGTAGTCCAGACATGACGCATATGCTAGACTCCAGAGCCCTAAGAGATTTTCGTCAGCATCAGCCAGAGACTGCTTCGCGAAGATGACCCAGTCGCCCGCGCTGTGGTGCCGAACAAAGTGGTAGTCTTGTCTTGTGGCTGGGATGATACAAAAGGCTGGCGACGATCTAGGGAGCAGGACGCTTGCGCTACGAGACTGCTCAACTGGGATCTTCGCTGCGTAGGCGGCCACGGCGAGAATGAGGTACTGCACCCATTTACCTTCGAAGCGTGGCCAACGCGAGGGTATCTCCCAAACAAACCCAACCCTCATAGTACTGAGGGGGATACCAAATACCACCTTACTTGAGCCTCGGGAGCTACAGACAGAAAGATCGAGTCTGTGGGAATATCAAGTACTTTCAAGATATTGCTCCCGCCAAGACAAACATACAGCCGCGACCAGATTGAAAGCAGCCCAGACGCTAGTGACGCTCGATAAGGTTGAGGGTATCTACCAAAACCTCGAGCCTGGCAAAGAGTTGTGCGATTTTCTCAGAGGAGTGTGGGAGTTCCCCAATCTCAACAATACATTTCTGCAATCTGTCTTGCAATAAAGGCTGCGATGTTTTGAATTAGCGAGGCTGTCCAACCCATGGTGGGCGAAATCGGCCAAGAATACGGGTGGTACTAAATCCCTCAAGCGTTCGACCTCAGCGCACAAGACTTAGAACTCGCAGGCAAGACTGGGAAATTGCCCCTCAATTCCATCGTGACTTAGGATATTCGCGTATGGTCACCGTGGAGACGAACTTGCCCCCCTATCCCCCCCCCCCCCCCCCCCCCCGCNAACCTCCCCCCCCCCCCCCCCCCCCCCCCCCTTGGGGATGAGCAAGGAACGCAACAGAGTCGGCTGTCCAAGTCTCGTCCTTAATGGAATGGGAGGGGTGTAACCGCGAGAAACTAGCGTCGCTCTCCCACGGCAATCTCGTGGCTCGGATGAGATCTCAGTCAGCTGTCGCAGGGATGCAATGGTTTGATGAAATTCAGCCTTGAACCTCAGGTTCCAAAAGTTGGACGGAATTTTCATGGCTGGCAATGACCGTTGTGCACGAGCACTGGACTATTGCTTGGAAGCAATGTTTGTTTGAGGCGTTTTGTGAAATTGCCTTGACTTGCTCCATAGATATGTTTCTTTAACATGCACCCATCATGATAGCGCCTTGGTGTTTACTGCTGGCTGGTTCTAGCTTCGGCATGATCGTGTGCAGCCGCCTTCAGGCGCGTTCTTCCAGACGCCAAAATATCTCAACGGATCCCCCGCGTCCCTCATGGACCAACGCCAACAGACATAGTCAGGTCGCGCGGGGTCGGTAAGGGTGACTGCGTTTGTCCAGCCATTCGCAGATACCCTCTCAAGACTGCAGGTTTAGGCGACGGCAGCTCCCATACAGACCAAGGACAGGCAATAGGAAACCCAATGACAGTTATCTTAGCTAGAGGATATGCTATACCAGCGACATGTCGGTTAGAGTGGCTGCTTCACATGCAAGTCGAAGGTACCCAAGGGAAGGATAGTCATGTCAAGCCTGCCGGCCTAGCACAACACCGCGTTAACAGCACGGATGGCTCGCCGGTCACGATGGAAGTTGTCTGCCAGCTTAGGCACAGACACCAGCGGATACAACATCGTCCCCTAGTATGTAAGTCGATTGGCGACGACGTCTGCTTTTCCTGCTGAGTGGTTCAAACATCACTCAGCCTCACGCGGACTCCCCTGCAACTGCTAGCCCAGTTAGCCTCACCACTAGCGTCGCCTGATAAAGTACCAAGCAGCAGGTCGACGGCTTGCTAGACTCCCAACAACAACCTCCACCGTTGGATCCCAGACGAACTCATCACTTGCCCAGCCGCAACAAGTCCGAAAGGCAGTGACAGCAGCTCCTTAGGTTGCCGACGTAGACAGAAGCACGAAGCCAGATCACCCAAGCTTATAGCACTCTCCCATCAACTTAGCCAACCCTACAGCGCAACCTCATCAACACCACAAAGGACGCAGCCAGCAGACCATCGACTTCCAAACTCGTTTCTTTCCGCCATTGCACACCCTGTATCCAACTACATGATGCTTCCCAAGGATGACCCTGAAGAGTTTGTGCGCCCCGTGTCTTGCCCACAGGATGGCGACGCTGCCCCAAATCATCGCCTGAGTACTTATGCCGGCGCACTCCCTTTCAATCTTGTCGCCTTCGTGCTCCCCGCACTCTTCGGCATCATTTCCAAGCTCTGGGACGCCAACATCGACCCCTCCCTCGGCGGTACCCGGACGCATATACCTACATCGGTGTCGTTACCGAGGTCCTCAACGAAGGCCTTCCATGCGTGGCATAGATAATCATTCGCGACAAACAGACTGGCCATTCCGGGCACTGGAGATTGACAGTACAGTAGCAAGCCATTAATTATCATCTCACGCTCGTCGATGTTCTGCTCTTGCCGTCGGCTCTTTCAGCTCAAGATAGCACCACGTTACCCTGTCCGAGGATCTACGCAGAGCATGCTACACGCGATGAAACGAGACTCCAGCGGGCAACAGCGCCAGAAAAGCGCTTGATCTCGTCGGTTCAGCAGGCACCATCGCGAGGCCTGGTTGAGGAAGAATGCGAATCGTAAGGTGTCATGTCGCATTGGCCATCCTTCTCTCATGCCGGATCCACATACCTAGTAAGATTGAAGGGCCTGGGGAAGGCATCACGCATGAGTAACGTTCCGTAGGTTTCGTGCCGGTCTTCTAGAACGTCAACCTGCCGATTGCCATCCCGAAAGATTAAGGCACCTTTTTCGTGGACCATAATGCGGCGCGCGTTCCTGGGTTGCCTTTCGCGGCGCTGTTTCGCGCCACGGCATCAATAAACCCATCGTTCCGCTTTGATGATGTTGACATCTTGGTGAGTCGGAACAGCCTCAGAAAGCTCTTCGATCTCTCTGCGGGACGCTGTCAGGACAGCTTTCGCATCAACATACACCTGGTTCACCAAACTTTAGTCATCGAGCGTTGCGAAAGGACCGCCCGCAAGCTGATCAATAGATCCAAGAACTCCAGGTGGGGCAGCAACTTCGAACGCAGGTTCACGGCGTACCCACCTGGTCTTGAAGACAGTATGGCACATCACCAGGCTCTTCGACACCAGCTAGGTAATATCGCATACGTGGTGCGTTTCGAGGTGGACGCATACTACGAGAAAGCGGGCGAGATTAGCAGCGCGGAGTCGCTGGAAGGCGCAATGGGGCGGCTGGCAGTAGAGGAGAGTTCTGGGGGGTCTGTGAAGCCCAGGCCATCCTGGCCCTCGAATATTTCCCCGTGAGAGTCATACGGCTGTCAACAAGGTGCGCCTCCAGGCGGTAAACTGTGAAGAAGAACACTTAGAAGGGAAGAAAGATACACTTTAAACTATAGACCTGCAAGGCCCATACGCATTCTCACATGAAGATATTTCTGCCAATGACGATTCCAAAAATGCTCTACATATAATGCCAAAAGCAAACCGGCCTGCCATATGTACTGCGCTCTTCCAGAAAGAAAAAAAAAAAGAAAAAGAAAAGGAAAAGAAAAAGGAATTCACACGACCTAAGCGGAAACCATCTCAGTGACGTTACTTGGGATTGTAACCTCATTTGGATCTTCAGATCTCCGGAACGTCCTCTGTGGAACGTAGCACTTGCACCATCGAAAGATGCAGGCCAAGATCCGGCTGTCTGCGTCTCATAACAGTGGGGAACATAACCCTCCGTAACCAGTTGATAAGTGCGATTAGTGGCTGGTAGTATGTTGTGAAATGCTGCTGGGCCTTATCTATAAAGTCTGCCTCGTTACTGATGACGCCCTTTTTGGATTTATCTAGCTTATTGTCTTGCTCGTAGTTCCAGTTCTCGTATGCAGTCGTCCTAAGGTCTTTCCCGTTCAGACCATAGTGAACGTATATCCAGAACAGTGCCCAAAAACGACTTTAGGTCTTACATGAATGTATGCGGCTCGTTCAGCAATGCCCCGATGGCCATGAATGCTCTCGTTGCTGTCTTTCCTTGGACACCCGATGCTGTTTCCCGGTGAAGCCTCACAGCAAGGTCTAGATCAATCAAGAAAGTACCACTGCTGTGCTTGTTAATCAGAATGTTTTTTGATAGATATGTCTTGATGGAGTAGGCCTACACTAAGTAACTACCTATGACCCTCGACGCGAAGTGCTAAACTCGCTAGAAGCCCCGCTGGGGAGCTGGCCTCGTAGATATGTCTTCTATAATCTCGCAGAATAACGCGCTGACGAAACTAATTGGGCGGGGGCCTAGCTGGTGATGCAGGCCTGATTAGTGAAATTGAGCGTAACTACTTATTAGGTAGCAAGGCTGAGGCATACTGACTGGACGTCCGCTTCTAGCCGCTATTACTCGCACTCGCTCGTATCTCTAGCCCAGCCGTCTGCAAGGGACTAGCTGGTGTCCTGTCGTGACATTTAGCCTTCGTCGAACGTTGCTGCAGATGTCGTTATATCAGAATTCAACCTACCTAAGAATTCAACCTATCTGAGAATTCAACCTATCTAAGAATTCGACCTATCTAAGAATTCAACCTGTCTAAAAACTCAACCTATCTAAGAATTCAACCTATCTAAGAACTTAACCTATCTGAGAATTCAACCCGTCTGAGAAATCTAAGAAATCAACCTGCTTAGCTGACCGTGAAGAACGCCACTGTAATAAGCTTCTCTAGCGTGTAACTAGATGAATAGGGCGGTTAGAAAAGTTACCTTGCATCTGGCTTGCTGTGGCGATAGCTGGCGCATCTACTTGTGAACTACTCCAGCCGCATGCTGTTCGAAACGTTTGTGTCCTATAGCGCGCGTCGCCCGCCGCCGTTACACATAGTACCCTGTGGGATTCGAGGGGCTGCGGCGCACCGCTCTGGTGTATAAGCCAGAACGGGCGAGGGGGTGAGCTGCCTAGGAGAGATTGTAGCTGGACGGACGCGCTGGTTCACAACTCAGCGTTCACTAGCAGCTTGCGGAATAAAACTGCTCGCAGCAGCATCAAAAGCTTAGTATCCCGTTAGTTTTATGTCAAGGCTGTCATCAACGCGATCTGTCTCCTCTGCGAGGCTAATCTGAGCAGAGTCCAAAATCCTCGCGTCGTCCCGACCGCCGAAGTGATGCTCTCTGCGTGGTTGCCGCTGTCAACTGGCCAAAGTGAGTATTCCTGTGCAGTCTTTCTCAACGGCGAACGCAAATCGCTCTGGATTCCTCTTTGCTAGCTTTTCCAACCCCGTTCCAAGAGCGGCCACGTAGGCGGCTGTTGGTAAGCGGGCAGTCTTAGTGAGGGGAGGGCACTGTCAGCCGAGCAGCGTGGCAGCTCGCGCACAGGTACTCCTGTTGCGAGGTTGCGCTCTGCCAGAATGTGGTGTCCTTTCCGGCGCAACCGGTGGGGATAGTGGCCATCCTGGAGAAGTCTTCTGGGGGCAAGTTGAGGGTGTCGCAAGTAGCGGCGCCAAGTGCCGCCATTCGACGCCTGCCCTGTGCTTTACGAGCGCAATGGTCCGGCTGCGGGCATCCTCTCACCCGGCACCCGTCATAGTTGCCAGCTCACAGGATAGAGAGGAGAAGCCGTATCTTTAACCACCCCTAGCGCTCTTTCATATGCGGCCGTTGAAATGTCTTCGCAACGTATCACCTAGGCAGAGGAACACACTACTAAGGAAGAAAACGCCCCCCTTGCCCCTCACTTGAGGTTATAGCGCTCGGCGTCTAAGACACTAACAGGCGCTAGCCGCCCGCGAATACTGGCACTGATATTGCTGGAGCCATTTCACGCCGAATTCCAACGCCGCCCACGCGCCGCATCTCACCATTGGAGCACATTGAGACGGCAGCTCGGTTGGCGCCTCCTTGCGGGGGGTGCCAATCCTCTACTTCAACAACATCGCTCTGTCGAGTACGCCATGTAAACGATGTTGATGCGGTTCGACTTCTAGATTCCGAGCTAACGCAGAATCTTCATCACAGCTTCCAGATCATGGGTTTCCCTCGTAAGCCTCTCCCTATAATCTCTTGTAAAGTGGGACTCCCCTGCGATGAAGCGGAGCTTCTCTGTGTCAAGCCAAAGTACCCACTGATGAGTCTGGAGGTGGTGATAGCTGTCCGACCCAAGGAGCAGATTGTAGCTGACCGCTTGAGGATAGAAGTTATCGGCAGCCTGTTTGAGAGCCACTTATAGCACGCCCTCACGTTGTCGTGGATAAGCCTCTCTGGCATGTGCGTCGGCGACAGCCTGGGAGACACCGTGTGAGTAGATCTAACGCACTTTGGAGTTATTGTACTTATTAGACTGTATAGTAAGACCAGTGCGCCTTAGCCTGTTCCGACTAATCCCGGTGAACATCCCAAGGGATTGGTATGAACTGCTGATTGAACTTGTTCTCTTCTGTTCCGTTTGTACTGGTCTTGGAGAATTACAGTCTTCGGCTTCGGTGAGCGTTGACGGCGCTTAGCTTGGGCCGGTGCCGGGCAGCTAGTTAGCCATATCGTCAGCAGGGTCGCCCGGTGCGCGACGCTGAGGTTTCGTTCTTACCTATCAAATCTTTGGACTTTGATGGAACCCGTCAGCTGCCTACGGCTGAGTATTTCTTACTCTTCTGTCCATCACCTTTCAATCTCAATCGCTGTCCCGTCATTGCCATAGGCTATGGTAAATACCGATTGATCCAGCAAATGGAGGAGGAGCGAGGGGATCTGAAGCAAACACTGGACGATAAAAGCGGTCGGTGAAAACTATGCATGGTACGTCAGAGAACACCACGCTGCCGTTTGCAGCCGCTGACAAAGCTTGACCGTAGTCCCAACAGCGGCTGCAAAAGCAAGGTCTGCAGCAAAAATTTCTTCGCCCTTCAATGCTTCGATTGATGTCCAACCCATGAATATCCTTCGACGCGAGATAGAGATAGCGAGATTGCTATTCAAGTCACATACACTACAAAGGATGCTAATGGGCAAGTGGTATTTCGGACAAAGACTGAATGGCGGCGAGCTTGCGGTCATTAAAATGCGAAAGACAGTCCTGGCGACTGCAGTATCATAACTTCCCTTTTCGTCGACGATGAAATAGATGGTGCCACTCTTGCTGCGGAAGATCAGTTACGAGAGCTTGAGCAGGAGGGAAACACGTCAGGAACAATGACACGCGAATCACTATGAAAAGATTTCTAGATGGACCTGAACCATACCATGTTAGTAACGCTAGGTACGAATTAACCTTCGGTCGGCTGACGTATCTTACTGTGACATACCCGTGAAGTGGCAAAATATTGTCACGACGCTCGCGATGCGACTGCCTCTGCTTATGGGACGCCGTACACAGCACAAACCGAGCCTTTATGAGCCGGTCTCTGGCGGGCAGGGTTCATCCTAGCTCTGAGTCTCCACCGGTCCCCTCCTGAACTTCCATCCAGACCAGGGAGGCAGGTCCGCATGCAGCGTAGCGGGATCCTCTTTGCCGGGGACATTGCAGAGAGCTTCGGCGCTTGTACCAGTCGACTTCATTTGCGGAGGTGGTGAGCGCGTGACTCGTAAACGTTGGCAGCTCCGTCTCGTTGCTGCTCTGCAAGACACAGCGCTTGGTGACCGCTCTGCTAGACCCTCGGTTCGCCGGCTGTCGAGTGGCTGCCGCAGACGCCTTTTCGATGCAAGAGGGGATGGTCGTACTGGGGTTGGAAATGTCCCGCCGGCCCGCCGGGTGTATTGTTGTGAACCCCGCTGCCCAAACGACAATGAGCCTTGGGATGGCGTAAGACGCGCAGGCCAGCAAGTGCTTGCCGTCCCCTCGTCCAAATATCACGCTACTTCAGCCGCCTTACGACCGAGGTGCCGCCAAGTGGGCGTCGTCTAGAGTATGCCCTGCCTGCACTCTTCAGACGCTCAAACGCCATTCTGACGACGCAGGCTCCTCACACGTTGCTACTGCACGCGTCCGAGTGTGCCAGTCCACGAACCTGCGTGAGGCCACCGTTGCGGAGGGCTGGCTGACTGCAAGCGATTCATATCCCCATCCGGCAGGCAAAGCGGCTGCAAATCTCGCGGTCACGACGCGTCACAAGATTGGAAACTGAATCCTCGCGACGCGTCCCTCATCCAGCCAGCATTACCTCGTGCGGCAAGCAGAAGAATCTCTGGGCGGCCTGTTTTGAGGACAATGCATTGCTAAACCATATGTGTCCGAAGATGAAGGTTTCCCTCCCAGCAGCATCTCATCCTGGATTACCCGCTATGGACGCCTCAATTGGACCCTTTCTTCACTTTGCGCAGCACTATCTTCCCATCCGCCCCAAACAAAATATTCCACGAGCATCTATCAAGTTCAAATGCAACTTCCGATAAGCGGGGACTCACTCGCTCTAAGTCGGCTACCTGGGATATAGATAAGGCCACTCTCATATCGGGATCAACCGTTCGGACATCTGTACAAGGGTGAGCAACCATGGGAGAAGAGCTCTGGCAGGGGTAAGAACTTACCTGAGTCGTCTTCCACTTGATGAATTACTTGCGTTTCCGCTTTGAACTGCTCTAGTTTGCGTTCCGTTTGTGCTTTTTCCCTGAGGAGGTCTTTGTTCGGCAATACGTCGCTCGCAAAGCTTGGGCGTTCTACATGCCAGATGAGCTAGCTTCTGCCGCGGCGCCAACTCTCGATCTGGTCTGCGCATCGAGGCGCTAAGCCCCTTCAGCCAATTTACCTGTCGCGAGAAACTGAGGCTCAAGGTGAGATCTGGGCCGCGCCTCTCGCGCTTCCATCTCTCCATTGTCAGGGTGTGGTACGCGTGGGCTTTGGCATCGTCGGCTAACTGTCCAAAGGTCCTCGGTTTGAAATCATCATGAACAAAACCCGAACATTCGTTGGTTGTCCAGCCAAATCTTCTCCAGGTCGTTCACGTCTCGCGGCGCATTGAACTCTTCGAGAAGGAGACTCTCCAGTTCCGAGTCGGACAGCACGTTCCGAGGCCGAGTTGGATTGAAAATGAAGTTACGACCTTGTATTCGGAACACATTGTGTAACCGGCTCAAGCCGGCTGGATGCTTGGACATGTATGAGAAGTGATGATACACCCTGTACAAGTATTCAATGTCGCGTCGCCAAGCATGAAACGAATCTTCATGCACGGTAGAAGTTGAGACAAAATGCTGCAGTCCATCGTTGTAGGTCCGCTCAACAGCTTCTCCAGTCCTTGACTCAGAGGCGCTTCGGCCTCGTACAGTAAGGCCCATTCGCCCCCTTCGAGTTTGCTAGCCTGAACGGGCGGGCACTGTCGTCCAAAGTCTTGGTTCCAGATTGTGACGGGTTGCTGAGGGCGCTTCTGGTTCCACAGTGTGGTAAAGGAGTTTGGGCCCTGCAGTCCTTCCAGAGGGTTGTTATAGTGTGACGCTCTCACAGGGCCGACGAGGCTGCAGAGCCTTTAAGCCTCTTCGATGACGACTTCCCGACTTCCGCGTCCCAAGAAGGTGTGCGGCCTCTCAGCTCATCGAAATAAGCCTGGATCCCATCCGTAGGCGCTTCGGCGTGCAACGCAACCAGAGTCGCGGCACTGCCCTGCTCGACCTCCTGCGAGAGGAAGTCAGTTAACAGAATGGGGGTTTGTTGGGGTAACGCATCCATGGGCTCCAGTGCTTGAGGTAGCTGTTGGGGCGGTCACCGTCACTACAGGCGACCATCGATGCTGTGTGTACACAGGCCTGATGGAACGATCGAAGGTGTGAGAGGTAAGTTCGGTTTTCTGAATCGAGAGAAAGCACTGGACAGACGACGCTGGACCCCAACCGTGATTGAAGAAGCCAATGACAAAACGCGACTGAATGACACGATGCATGGACGGCTCAAGCACGGGAGGAGGGAGGTGTTTCCGTCGCGCTGGCGTATGACCCCTGGCGCAGCTGGGCGGCTGTTGGTGTTCCTGCTGGGCTTTCAGACGGCAACCCACTATCGGAGTGTGGACGTCCAAGGTATCCCCCGGAGTGCCAATTCTGGCTTGTTAGACATAGGGCTTTGGGCGCCAGAGAATGGCGTAAACCTGCATGTATCTGCTCACCGGAAATAAACCCAGCCCGCTACATTTCCACCGTCTTTTCACGGAGAAGGCTTCAGGCTATCATAGCGACCGTTGGGTATTATGTGACCGCAAAAGCTGGCGGGTCGCGTTCCTGCCGCTTTGTGCTGTACCTGCTCACCGACTTCACCTACGGGGCTTGATGTGCACCTCAAAGATTGCGGAGCTCAACGGATTGCCTAGATCAAGCAGCCGAGTCTGCCCTTCTCTCCTTTTGGTGTACAGAACGGAGTAAATCCAACAATTCTATTGCTTTCTGACCTAGATACCAGCTCATGGAGGTCTGACTGCGACGGCTTGACACCGCCTTGACTATGTGAAGGATGTGGTCGTGTGTCGTTCAAGTTCACAACGGACCCCGCTCAATTCGGACATGGTTTCGTTCTTTTTCAACAAGACTCAAGACTGAGTGTGCATGACAGCAAATATACTCGGAGAGATCCGAGCTGGATGATCAGCTTATCTGACTCCGTGGCAATCTCTCTTTCGAGCGACAGATTATTAATAACGTGTTCGTTTGATTTAAGTCTCAGCGGTTGCGGTTAGGGCGACTTGCTGAAGACTGGCACCATGCGTTCCGTCTAAGCTTCCGTTACAGGCGGCTCAGACCCAACGGGCATGTCTTGTTTTATCTCGCGGAATACGTATTCAAGAGTGTCGTTTTCCCGCGATACTTTTCCCATCTGCTGGTCCAGTCGTTACTAAAAGCCCTGGTATCCTCCCTTAAAATTGAACTCGTCGGCATCCTCCATCGCTTCGACCGCCTTCTTGAGGATCTCCATCCAGCGCCACTGTCTGCCAGTCTGCTCTACGTAAAAGGATTCACACATCTAAGAGTATTCTACCCCGTCAGAGATCAAGAGATGATAGCTCTCGATCTCTTTAAAGCAGATTGCCACGTCCAGGTCGCTGAGGATCTACGAGACGACCGCATAAAAACACCTGCCTTCTTCGACTTCTCGATTCATGGTTCTCATTACCGCCAAGAATCCCATGAGATGAAGCGCCGGATAGTTCTCCCTGATCAGCCCTAACAGCTGATAGCCAGCTTTAGTGGATGATACGGCTAGTAAGGGTATGATCTGTTAGAAATGGGCTATCCTCTCCTCGAACGTGACATAGAGACTACTGAAAAGGGATGCTGGGATCTTTATAGTGTCTTCATCTGCCTCAGCTAATATAGGGCTTCTAGCCTCTTGAATGGCAGCTCCTATTAGCTAGTCCAAGTTGCTAAACATGTCGACGCAGCTGAAGAGCATGCTCAGAAGCTCTTTTGAGCCGCAGCTCCAAGCCATCTTCTATACGTCGCCATGCTAAGACGCAGGGTCTTAACGAAGCTGCTACAGATTTTCCCTTGCTTCTTCAAGCGATATTCCAATTATCTCTCTGAAACTTTCTAAGTTAACATTCATATCCTAGTTGTATTTTGGAGAGGAGTTACGCGCAATGGTTGGGTTTCTTCCCACACCAAGATCGTTGTCTTAGATGGCCGGCCCCGCCTCGTCCTTTATCGTGTCGTGGATTGTGTCTGCAAAGCTGCGCAGGAACTGATATATCTCTGTTTGTTATTACAGCTGCCAGGACAGCGCGTTGAGACTAATCAGCATCAGGCTGATTTGCAGCGATGTTTCGTCCTCTGCAACCTGGGATACAGCATCGCCATAAAACCAGAGTTTCCCCGCCCCCAGGGCAGAGGATCTGTCGTCAAATTCCAGTGCGATACACCTTCCACCACGCCGGGAGGTTTCCCTTTTCAGACACTGAGCAGGTAATGACGGCCGTGTGAAGGACGGGAGCGTTGCGGGGGCGATTGGCACTGCGTCTCAGGTAAGGATAGCGGATCATCACTCTCCATGAGATCAATACAGTTGAGTGCCGGGTGAGTACAAATGTCATCCCCCTCCAGTTCAGCGTCAATATCAGCATTTGGGGTCTGGGGAAGTCCATACTGCTATAAGACTCGCATCCTGGAATCTGTTTCTAACTCCACCCAGCTCGTTCGAAAAGCGGGAATGTGTTCCCAATCCCCTCTGAGCCTATTGGAATCCTATAGAACTTTCTCCTGTCGCAAGGTAATGGCATGCTAGTATTGACCCCAGTCCATGAGGATCCTTTGGGTTGAGGTTGTGCTGAGACCGTAGGTGCGGTTGATTTCACGCCACCGCGTTCGCCAGTTTGGGCCGAAGGCGCGGGCGAATAAACGCTGAGATGGACACTTCGAGATTAGAGTGATAGCCTCGTCTAGCCTCAAATCGGTCACGTCAATCTTGAGCAGCTTGCATGCCCCCGGCTGCCCTTTCGGTTCTCCACGTACGTGGCCCTGGACATCTTTGGTTCACTTCTCCAGGTATGTCCAATCGATCTTCTTGCCTGTCGTTTTCTCCAAAATTCGAACCTCCTGCGCGCCCGGTAAACGATTAAAGAAATGCCGAGTGGTTCAGGAGCGAAAGCGAATCTACGACATTGTTAGGGTTCCCCAAGCGGCTGAGAGCGCTTGAGAATTGTGTGCAGCATAGCCATAAGAGATCGAATGGCTTTAGTTGCTCCTCAACCCAGCTACTATAAGGATCTACGGTGGCGGCCACTTTCTTTTGGTTGTGGAAAGTAACCTTTGTTGGTTGAGGGTGACGGACGAGACCGGAGCGGGTTCTTGTACGACGCATGAAAAGACCCTGTGAGCAAGCGGCTGTGGAGAGCTGACATGCCTGCAGATCTAGCCCACCTTTGTTACAACGGTGACGCCACACGCCACTAGGAACAGGCATCCGCGCGTGACAGGCAACATTGCAGCCGGCGGTTGCTGGGGGCCTCTGGGTCCATGTTTCGTTTTGCAGATGTACGAATACCCCGGGGCGGTGGAGCGGCACGTACGGACCTGACTCGCTGGCTGTCGACGCTCACAAGTGTCCAGAGCTTCCAGGTAAGCCAAAATTTGGCTCCGTCCGGATGGCCACATGTAGAACCTCATAACGTGCTCGAAGTGTCCCCTGCGCCGGCGAAGACTGCAACGGCAGCCAGGTCGCTCTGTTGTCAGAAACGACGACCTCGGCGGTTCAACAAGCCTTGAGGTGATTTTGGCGGACCTGGTAACAGAACGGCCATTCGACTCTCATACTAGACTGCAATACCTCGTTTGCCAATCACTTCTCCCACCACGTCGCCTCAAACCCAGATACAAAACGGAGTGTGGTACTCATACATCGCCAGCAAAGTCTCAGCAGTGGTGCCTAAGGCAACGACACTCAGATAGCAGTACACTTCAACCCCGCGAATACCCTGGCAGGGCGAAGGAAGGACCAGACGGGGCAGAGTGGGCTGTATGAAGATCATCTCTGTGACGCTTGTGCGCGGGTAGTGGCCCGGTTCGATTCAGCATCGAGCTATTGGCAACGGTACCGAAATCTACGCGAAGTGGATCCCGCCAGCGGCGTTGCAGGACGCGACGCGTCTTCCGGTTCGTGCACTGCGGGTGCAAGCCGCGCCGCTTGATTCTACGTGAAGTCCTCATGCCCGATGACGCTACGTCAAGACCGCAAGTCGTGGGACATGAAAGCCAAGATAACAAGAAGACTGATGACGACATACCTCAAAACACCTTTTCAACCAGAACACGATCGATTAGGGGGCTTTACTTGTTAAAGGAACAAGCCAAGAGCTGCACAGCCGTGGGCTTTCCGGCGACGTCAATTGTAAAATATGTGACTACCTCACTACGTAGCGGCAGGAAGAAAGCACTTCAATTTCTTCTCACACTCTCGTCTTAGCCCAGCTCCAGCGTTAAAACATATATCATTGGCGACAATAAGGGCAAGGATAGGAAGACGAAGAATCAACAGCCATCCAGCAAAATAATGCGCACATCCCAGGGTGCATCTACACTACTCCTCGCACTACAGCCTAATCCCACTCAGTAAGTCTACAATACGTCTTACACTACCTCGCAAACGATTCAGCTCAACATTCAGCAGATAGTTAGATCACACTTTGCACCAATGCCTCTTCCCAACGCTTAGTCTAGCTAACTGGTTAATCATTTCTTTAGCGGAGCAAGTGAGAAAGTCCGTGATGAACGGCCACAGCTTGTTCTCGCAGAGAAACTCAAGATATTCCGCAACGCGAGTCTGGGACACGAAAAAAACGTCAAGTAATTCTTTGTTCTTGTAGTGGTGGCACTGTTTGGAACCATTCGGGTGCACTCGACCGCATAGGACCTGATATCTTATGAATGCTCGCCGATCGCCCTGCAAGACACGCACCGAGCTTTGGATTTCCCCGTGTATTTAGGTTAGTGTTAGATTTCCCTCGCACTCGAGCGCGTCTAATCGCTGCTTAGCGAACGCAGTTGATTAAAAGGAACCGCGTAAGGACGCTGCTTATTCTTCACGTTGTTGGGAAGCGCAGATAGGATGTCATGATACGTCCACGTCGCAGAAAACCCCAGCGGAAGGTGCCTCACTGCTTCTGCTGGGATGGTTGGAACTGATGGTTGGCCTAGAACAGGTATGCACCCATGAGCAGCAGTTCATATTCCGCTACGTCTTCCGGAGGTCTAGATTCCCAGAGCCACCTGAAAACCTAAGGTGACAAGGCGCTATTGTAGCGGTATTAATCGCTTGCTCGTGCAATCTAGGCAAGTAGTTGCAAGTTGAAATCGTTGTGCTGGTCTGTAGTCTTGTGATGAAGTGCTGACAAAAGCACGTCTATCGCCTCTGGATCGTCCTCTTCCAGGGTGATTGCTGGCTGTTGCTCTGATCACAGCCCTTCGCAAAAGTAAGGTTGAAGGAGAGTTGTGAAATATAGCGACGCCGCGAAGAGAACTTCAGAATGGATCAGATATCTACGGGTAGGCTGTGTGCTTTCATGGCGCAGTGTCAGGACCATGTCGGCATGTGCATGCAGCTCATTAGGTCCGTTGTTCTCAGTAGATTCAAGAACAGCGTACTCGGTTAGCATCTTTAAAGGTTTCTTTATGGGATTTAATACACTAAAACCCACCAACGCTAGGTTCGCTCATACATTAAATTTCAATTAGGTGACTTTGCTATAGAAGTAGATAGTGAAGCTAGAGCGTGAATAATGCCTACTGATACATATGTGAAGATGCCTGCTCAACCTCAGCAACCTTAAGCGGATCTACCGTAAGTTTCAGACCTAGTTATATATAGTACGTTTACAAAAGCTTATAATTAAATGATTTTGAACACCAGTACAGCAGTCTTCATTTACGTCTAGAAATAACTGCAGAAATGAAGGACTTCTCAATATAGGCCAGGTAACTTTCTCACACAAAGTGTGCTAGCTTCCTGTGAGATTTCTAGCTTCACAAGCAACAGCCCAGTACAGCTCGAAACCTTGTGATTCTCGCACACATCTCGATTCTTCCCGAATGTAAGCCCCGTAATCATAAACTTCCGCGGTTAGTACAGCTAAATAACACAGTATTTAACGCATTATTTGAAAGTTAATTATCACCAATCGCCACAAAAGGATTCTATGCTGAGAGATTAAGGAAGACGAGCAGCAAATAATCAGGACTACGTAGAGGGCCTAAAAAGTCCAACAGTAATGCGGTAGACGAATCGCAGGCCTGGTATGACACCCGTCGTTGCGTTATCACATTTGAACATGCCTGATAGCGCAAGGCGCATGAGCTGACAGATGCTTGCCGCCACCTCGTCTGAACTGCACGCTGCTTCGGCCGACCTGCGCCCGAGGCACCGCAAAGTGGTCGCCGTTCAGAACGTGCTTGACCTGCAATGACCAGGCGCTCCAGCGTGATCCTGACAATGACGGAGCGCAGGCTTGGCTTCAGGCTGGATTGGCCGTTGACGGACTGCAATCACAACTGCAGCCAATGATGTCTGGCTGATGTGGGCTTCTCTATTAACGTTGGCCGTCATGGGCTCTGTGGATAGCGGCAATTACTGCACTGCTCTTGACAGCGTGCCGATCTGTCGCCCCGTTCGTTGCCAGGCTCAAGACTGGCCAGCGAAATGTACGCGCGCATCGGATATAAATGACATCGCCCATTTCTTCGTCCGTTCGACGCCCTGCAAGCATCGTTCAAGCGCGCCCACTCAAACGGATCCAGTGAGGACACAAGAAGACCGTCAACCATCCGCGGTCCAGGTTCGTCAAATGCAATGCTCGTTTGTATTCTCCCAGCAATGCACGGCAAGAGGCCAGGTATATCCCCAGCATGTTCTCAAATTCAACCCTGCGATCCCGCAATATCTCGCCCGGCTTCATCGAACCTTGCCACAAAGGCTGAGGTGTGTCTGCCTTGGGTAAGGAGTGTGCCCCTTGCGAGGGGAGATTGCGGGGGCGGCGTGAAAGGAACAGGCCGAAGGGCAGTCCTGACGCGGCCGCAGGCAAATGAAGCGCTTCGAGGCCTGCGTGAAGTGGCTTGAGTAATCCAGCTACGAGCGCTGGGACGCAGCTAAACTAGTGCGTCCGAAGCTCAGTGCCCCACAAGCCACACTATGGCTGGTTTGGACGCACCTAAACTGGTGCGTCCGAAGCTCAGTGCCCCACAAGCCACACTGTGGCTGGTTTGGACGCACCTAAACTGGTGCGTCCGAAGCCTGGCTGTCTACAAAGTGGTGGGGCCGGTCCCTTACGTAAGGGTGGGGCCTCGGGCCCGGGCCCGGGCCCGGGCCCGGCCGACTTCCGTCTCGCAAAATCCGATGCGTAGCACAGAATTTGCGTCAGCGAAGGGTGGATTTCTTGCTAATTATGCGGTAGACGTACAGTACCGCAACTGCAAGTAAATTGGGAACTGCTTCTGCTCTTGCTGCCTCGACGTTCTTACTGGCCGCAATTACAGCGTTGCACGCATGCGGGGCTTCGGTTGCGTCTCCCAAATTCACACATGGCCCGCAAAGGTATCGGCACAATCGTATTACTTGCATGGCCGCACAGAGAAATGAGGCCCTGTAGGTGCGCGACATGGTTCCAACTGGACGCGTCAGATCGTCTGGTCACAGCTGCTTTCGAAGATTGGGGTAAACTGCGTATATTTTCGCCCACGCCTTCAATCAGGTGTTCTGAGTAATTCGAGGCGACAGGCCGTTCTGCGAGGTTGCTTCCATCAGCTGCCAGCCAAACGCCTGCAGCGACGTGGAGTCCTATTCTGTATCAATGCCGTTGCCCATGTACGCCGGCATACAGTCGTCCAATTTCTCGTTACCCTGACGGTAACGAAACCATGCGGATTGCTGCCGACATATTATCGATGGGGCCACTGTGACTCGCCGTGCCGCCCTCTGACGAAGCCTTCGTAACCTATGCGCTAATTCCGCAGAAAATTTCGTCTTGTTCAGGGGTGAGGGATGGATTACCAGGTTCTGAGATCACATCAGTCTCAGCAATTTGCTTATTAGGTAAAGCTGTATGGGAGGTTGAAGATTTTGCAGAAAAGCTTAGCAACAACTGCCTTTGAATAACAGAAACAGAATACACCCCACTAGAAGCTTTAGATTATTCGAAAACTACGATTTCTTGGGTGTCCATAACATCGTAATCACCATCTCGAAGTCTGAATTATCACTTGCTACCGTGGTCGGTCCTTCAATTTGTGTCCCATTCATTATGAGAAAATCACTTTTCATCAGATCGTTCAATTTGCTACCTGGCTCATCGCTGATCGGCCATGCATAAGTTCGGCTGAAATTCTGCCAGCTTAGCAACCTGGTTTGAGACTGAATGGACCATAGTACGACCCAGGCATACGCACTCGAACTCAAATTTCCAAGCTTCCAGTTTGAAGACGAACGCATTGGCTGCGCTGATCGTTTAGTCCGATCTGGCAATTATCAATCTGGCCTTCCAGATCTTACATGCCTCATAGATATCTTTGCAAAAACGCACGAGCACCTCGTCGCTGGACTTCATCATGGCATATATGGGATGAAATCCTTTGATTACCCACGCCGTGTGACCGTGGATATCCACCGGGGTCGCTTGTGCGTTTTTCGCGCCCCGTACACTCGAACAAAGTTGCCGTGCTAGTTGATTCATCGCCGGTTCCCAAACTTGGCGTCTCATCCTGTGGGCCCCATCGACTTCCTCTTTCCAGGCCCCTCTTACTGTTGCACACTGACAGCAGACGACAAGCTTGGGTTGCACAATCACCAGAAAATCCTCAGCCAGCTTGTAGGCAGCCTCAATGGCCTTCCGTCGCCTGTCTCCATCCATTACCATCAAGCCTTCTTCACTAAAAAAGCTACACAGATCTGGGATAGGCACCAGTCTCAGCAGAAGATCAGACTGTTCAAGTAAGCGAGATACATAGTCAATCGTATCGCATCGTATTATCTCATCATAGCTTTTCCAATATGCGTTGCTTTAGTTCTACAGTAATATGGGAGGTATATTTTGGCAGCCACAGAGGAGACGGATGAAGTTATGCCACTGGTTAGATTCTATTGCTCACTGGTCCCAAAATTATTGAGCTGGCGCGGAATAAGCGTCGTTTTCTGTGATAAGTTGGACTTTGGAAGCGGCGCGTAGACTTGGCTCCACCACGTCGTTCACAACTCGTCTCTGTTCACTAGCACTAGAGTGTAGTGACAGCTGAGAAAGTGAGTTGACTAAGACGCTAGAATGGTCGGCTTCGTAAAGAATATTTTGTCAGCTATCCCCCGTACACCCAGTAGCACCGAATGAACATAGCATTTCATTACCACGTGCCCTAATGCGGGTTCGAAGGGTAAATAACAGTGACCAGAGTCAATATATGTTGAAGTCATCATTAGTAGTCAGCAAATAGCAGTTTGTAAGTTTGGAAAGATTACATGCAGACACGGGAAATGGGGGATTTAGGACGAAGAATATATTCCTTTCCGGACCTGTACCAACATCACTGCTTCCGGGCGCTGGTTCTCTCGTTACCATGCTAGCCCGGCTACAAACAAATGGGACCCGACGATTCGCAGAGCTTATCGACGACAAGGCTGCCGGATACGTCGTTGAAATTAGAGACGGAGGCACATTCACAATTAGGGTTAGTGCTCACCTCTCCGAACAATTTAGATGTCAGACCAAATGGCGACTACTAGAACGCTTGTCTCCAAGACAAGTGGTTGATGTTACATCTACAATATAGCCAACAGTCTACAATGAACCTGCTTGTATCCTGATGGAGAAATATACATCCAGCCGAAGTGCGGACATGCATCCTGCAAATTTGACAGCATCATCCCGGCCTTGTCAAACAGCACCCGTCTCTTCACATGTGTCTTATTTCGGAGAGGCCAAGAGAAAGTATGCTGCTGTGTAAGACCTTTTGCTGGAACTCGGGCGAAAAAGCGTCGGGCCGCTTACGGTTAACAGAGAGGAAAGATGAAATGCCTTCTACCGGGTCTCGTGAGCCTTTATTGACACATGTTCAGACACCCATGGAGGCTGGCGATGCAAGTAAGGACGGGCGACATTTATGTGGCTGGAGGCAGATGGCGGGGTGGGGCTTCGGTTTCGCTGGAGAACGGACGCTCGAACCCTCGTCGGTCGGACAGCGAGCGCTCTGGCGTTGAGATGGAGGTGGTCGGCGATTCTTGTTTTGGCACCTGGCCCTGGTATCTGGATAATATTGGTAAGGTTTATAGTTGTTTAATCATCGCCCAAGACTGCAAAAGCTGTATGTATGCGACTACGCTTGAAGTAGAATTATGACGCTGACCATTCATTTCCAACATGCGTGAGGTCTTATGTTACGGTTTCCTACCATTCGTCACCACCTAACACTTTGCCGAATAGGCGACAGAAGCTGCCGGCTCACTTTCGACATCGGCCAATACGGAGCTCGTTTCCTTGGCGCTAGCTTCTTCCTGCTACTGCGTTCCGGAAGACACAGGGCTATGACAGATAACAGAACACAGAACACTAACCAGCAGAAACGACCATACACTTCCTCTTCTGTTGCGTGCAGTTCTGAGGCCGTCGAGACTGCAATTCAGCGATGAGCCGGATGTGGGTATGGGTGTAGGTGGGGGAAGCAACGGTAGTGGGGCCGATGGTACCGAGGCGTCGGACGACCGTCTCACACAAGGTCGGCACATGTCGGATCAAGTCGAATGGACGCTTCCAAGCTTGGAGAGACCGATCAGCAAACCATCCGCTGATGCGTGTTACCTGCGATGCATTCTGGATCATGGGCCCCAGCGCTCTCATATCCTTCACTGCCCCTACTGCCAGCTCGATAGCTTCCGTGCGTATGAGGGGGGCTTGGCCACAATGGTTGCTTTTGTAGCACATGCGTCATCTTCGAGCTCCATGGTAGTGTTAGTAAATGGTAATAGGATGCTCCTCTGGCCTTGGTGTCCTCGTTCGCTATTGTGATTGACGTACACAAGAACTAGACGGCTTGGTTCGGTTGTTTTAGTTCGACCTAGTGAGTATAGCCTCAATGGGTTGCGTGTACTGCGCTACCAGGCCAAAATAAAAACACACTGTCAGGTGTTTGCGGGCCAGGCAAACCAGGGCCGGTACATCACTCACACAGCCATTCAGCAGTTAATCCAGAGCCTCGAGTGGGCCACAAGTCCCCGCGATACCTGCTCCACCAGTTTTACTTACCCATCATACCATAGTAGGGAGATGGACGCAAATGCCGTTTGGGGGTACTTGCGAAGTTCAATGGCGTGCTCCTACAAAAAGGTCGAGGGGCCACGAGGCTGTCATGATGCATGCGCTTCGCGACGCCCAAAAGTCGGCATCGAGCCACCAAGGTATCCGTACTGCCAGATCACTACGTCATGGGACCGTTCTGGCATTTTTAGCGCCAGAACACTACGTCACTGGAGCGTTCTGGCTTTTTCTTCGCTAGACCACTAAGGTCGCATACATAGTGAAGTGCCAGCGACCCCACTAATGGCAGCGACCCCACTAATGGCAGCGACCCACTGATGGCAGCGACCCACTGATGGCAGCGACTCCCCTAGGCATACTGACACTGTAATGGTAGCGACTCCACCCACGGTAGCGACTCCACCCATGGTAGCGACTCCACCCACGGTAGCGACTCCACCCACGGCAGCGACTCCACCCACGGCAGCGACTCCACCTACGGCAGCGACTCCACCTACGGCAGCGACTCCGCACCGCAGCATATCCCTATATGGTTCAGTTGTGAAACCACTAGACGCTTACAACTTTCGACTTGTAAGTAAAGCGTAAACAGTATATGAAAGATATATGCTGTTTGATCCTACAGCTTGAGTGTGCTATTTGCAGCTGCGCTTGCTTATCGTAATAGGCACTGTAATAACACTAAAAAGATACTGGACACTTGAAGGTTTTATGTTGACGAAACACCTTAAGTTAGCGCTGCTGATATTGATTCTGGATAGAAATCGGCTGTGGCTGAAAGCTCTGGGATTTTAGCTACCTGCTTTTACTAGTAGCGCTTTAAAAGGTATAGTTAGACTTTCTCTGCTAAAAAGTATAACTATGCTTAGCGCTACACCTAAACTAAGTCTATTTAAATAAGTTAATTAAATAGCTAATTAAATTGAGGCTATTTAGATATTTAAATAGCTAAGTTACTATTACTATTAACTTAGTTAACTTAAATAAGTTAGAGGTTAACTAGAAAAAGGGAAAGTTTAGCCTCTAGATTAATTATAATTTTTAAAAGATTTTTTAAAAAATAAAAAAAGCCTACCTAGATATTTTAGTACTTAGCTTTATTCTAATTACTTAAGGTTATAACCTTTATAACTTTTATATTTAAAGTAGATAACCTAAGCTAGTTTTAAACTAATATCTCTATAATTACTTATATAGTAGACTTACTACTAGCTTATTAGGTCTTATTATAATATATCTCTAAAAAAAAAGAGGGTAAGTAGTTATAAATATTAGTTTAGTAATACCTTTAAGTTAATAGGTAGTAGAGTAGGACTAAGTATTTCTTAATAATAAGGCTAGTACTACTAAGAAGTACTAGAAGTACTAGAAATACGCTTTTTACTATACTACTAGATTAATATATTTTTAGTCCCCTTATTAGAGCTTAAAAAAAACCTATTTTTAACTCTTATATTAGCCTTTAAAAATAACCTTTTTTTAATATTACTACTAATACTACTACTACTACTACTACTATTACTACTACTAATTAATCTCTTAAAGCCCTACTTATCTATATACTCTTTTAATACCTCTATTAACGCCTTACTTACCCTTATAATACCTCTACTTAATATTAGCTAATATCTTAATTATTTTATTAGTATTACTCTATTACTAGCGCCTCATAATATTACTACTTAACTATATACTACCTTAACTACTAATAATATATTAAGTGCTAACCTAAGCATAAGAGACTCTCTATAAGCCCTACCTTAAGCTAAGTAGAAGAATAGGACCTTCCTTAATACTAAGTTAATCTTAAAAAAGGGGTCTTATAGCTATACCTCTTAGATTAGAAATAAGGGCTTCTTTATTTATAAACTTCTACTTAATAACTAACTTAGTATACTACTTATAATACCTACTTATTTTTATATTAATACTCTATAAAGGTAATATATATTAAGTCTACTACTATTATAATAAAGCTAGTAGTATTAATAAGCCTTTTAATACCTCTACTATAACTACTACTATTAACTATCTTAAGATAATATATTATATTAAGTAGAGAAGTTCTAAAGTTAGAGGTAACTCTAATAATATAAGCTTACCTCTAAAGTACTACTACTCTATTATAGTTATTATACTTAAGTTAAAAGTCTACTAGATTAAAAAGCTTACTATAGGCTACCTTATTAATATAAATAACCTATTTATAATATTTAGTAACTAATATATTTAGTATATCCTCTATCTATTTAATTATAATATTAGTAACTAAGTCTATTAGTCTAGAGAAAGTATAAAGCTTTAACTTAATTACTTATATATATCTAAGATAGTATAGATTAAGTAGGAGATATAGGATACCTTTAGCTAAATATATCTATTATTTAACTTATAGACTTCCCTTAATTAATATATAATTATTACTATCTTTAGCTACTTTATTAATAAATTAGGTAAGTAGATATAATACCTCTTAGCCCTCTATTATTAACTTAGTACTTACTTAAGTGTTAATATTACCCCTACCTTATATATAGTTATTAATAACTTTAGAATATTTAACTAAATTAAGCTTATAGTTTATAATAATACTATAAATAATAATACTTATATTAAAGCGCTCTACCTATCTATCTCACTATTATATAACAAAAAAGATATTATCTATTAATAGATTTAATACTATAGTTATATCTTTAATCTAATTAGTTAAGCTATTATCTATAGTATTAATTAAGATATTTTTGAGGATTAATCTAAGTATCTTATTAATACTAGTAACTTAGAGGTAGATATAGCGCTCTAGAGGAGTAAAGGACCTATTAGTAAACTTAGTAATATTATTAAGTATATCAGATTATTACCTTAATATATAGAGAAGTTTTTAGAGTTTAATAATAAAGTTAATAATTAATCTAATATATTTATAATTTTTAAAGAGTTATTTTAAAAGCTTAACTTAATACTAAATAATACTATAAGATAGAACTTAATATATATAATAATCTAAAAAGCCTTACTTAAATATAGCTAGATTAATACCTTTATATATAATAATAAGTTTCTTTATAACTTAGTAAACTATCTCCTTAATAAGGATTACCTCTCTAATAAGGATTAATATATCCTTATTAAGCTTAATAATATTCTTAAACCTCTCTATAGATAAACTAAGTAATATAAGGGCTAAAGTAAAAGTAATAGGTATAGCTAACTCTAGGAGGTTCTTATAAGTATAAAGTACCTCTTAGATAAGTTAGAGGACTAATAGAAGTTATATAATATCCTTATTAATAAAGAGATTAATTAAATAGCCTCATAGAGTTAATTATTATAGTTAACTTAGTATATAAGGTTATTATAGTAATCTTCGCGTTAATTAGTAATATCTTTATAAACCTTATTAATTAATAGTATCCCTACCTATACCTACTCTAAGTATAAGTCTTAAGGCTTTTAAAGTGAGGTTAACTTTAACTTTAACGTCTACTTATATATCTCTATTATTAATAGTTAGAAGGTACTTAATAAGTATTATACTAAGCTTAGAGAGTTATCTATCTATACTACTACTATGATTTTATATTTTAAGCGAGGCTTATAATAGCTTAAGTAGTATTAAGATATACTAGAAATAAGCTCTTAGGTTACTAATACTAAGTAAGGTCTTTATGAGTACTAGGAATAGTAGTATTATAAGGTAGCCCCTACCTTAATACTTCTAATACCCTTAGAGGGTTTTTTTATATTAATCTTAATAGTATTATGCTATAAAAACTCTAAATATAGCTAATAGTTAGCTAGTAAGACTTAGGGGGCTATTAATAATAGGGCCTCTAAGCTAGATTAATACTATCGTCTATTAATTATTTAATCTATTAATAACCCTATTAAGTAGTAGATTTTATATTATTAGACCTTCTTAACCCTTAGTAGACTTACTATTAATATCTTCGCTATCTTAGTGATAGTAATAAACTATAAGAGGGTATTTAGCCTTACTAAGCTTATACTAACTTCGTAGAGGCTATTAATAAAGCTATCTCTACTTAAGAGGACCTAATACCTCTAGAATTAGGTTTAAAGTAGCTAAGTTACTATTAGTAGCTATATATATATAAAGAGGGGTTAATAGGGTTAATATAACCTTAAATTACTATATAGTATATATATCTAACCCCTAAAGACCTTATAATAGTATTACTAATTTCCTAATTAGGTAATTTTATATTAAATCTAGTAAGTTAAGTTTAAATCTATTAATTAGTTAAGTTCGTTATAATCTTTAAGTTAAATAGTTAAGTCGAAGCCTTAGATTTAACTTATTTGATTAGTATGCAGCGCTAACTATGCCCTTGGAGGGCGATTAACCTCTCAGATTGTGTTTACTAGCTTTAGAGCGGCAGATTTATGATCTCTTGCTGCGCGGTCTCTCAGTGCTTCCGTTTATATAGAACGGTCTAGCGAGGTGTGTTCGTTTGTTAGACCGCTAGTGTACTATAGTCTCTCTAATTAGCCTACCCTCACGATACCAGCACACGCAATTCCTCAGCCACACCCCCAGCTGAGAGCAAAATGAGATCAACTTAAACCCTCTGCTTCTTATAAGGACGCTTTAACGGTCGCTTTCTCTATAATTTAGCCTTCTGCGCGGGATACTGTTAGGGGATAGCCGACCGTTAAAGAAATCACGCATCTTCTATAATGTTAGCTGTCCATCTAGCATCTTTATTTGCTATAGTTAATAGTAAGTAAAAAGCAATACCCTGGCATGCCTTCTATATAAATTCCTAATACCCAGCGATCTAGGAAAGTCGCCTCATCCACTCGCCAGTATTATGTTTCACTGCGATACTTTTGCGTCTGACGATGGCGGTCTTCCGTGCGAGGCGGCTTTCCTTGCCTCCCATGCTGACAACGGTTCGCGTTCTCTGCGCGCTGACGAGCTTCCGCACTGTAAAGGTATTGATGTTGTCTTAAGGTACATTCGCGTCTAATGGTCGGCGACCGACAAAGGTTGCTGGTTTCAAAAGGTCTATAGCGGCATTCCCCAAGTCGACGTCAAATCCATCCATAGATCAAGATTAGCGGCGGTTCCAACCTCAACTCCAGCAGAATGCTAGGCCTTATAGCATTTCAAAAAGGTACCAAGTGGCTCTATCACCAGGTGGTGCAGCGTATACTTCGAGAGATCAGACTAGAGCAGTAGGAAAACGGCTGTTAATTCGCCTACGCTAAGTTTAAAACAGCCCTCACGCGGGAAAAGTTTTTATGGGGGGTAGTAAAGTTCTTTGCGATAGCGTCTTGAGACACTTAAGAGTTTTATAGTTAAGAGAAAGGCTTTATCTGACGAGGAGGTCCTTTGGGCGTTAATAGCGTGGTGGTATCATCTGAGTGTTGTCTTTGTAATAGCTGACCTATCGTTAAGGCTAGGCTGCTTACTATTATTGATCTCTCCTGTGTATACGTCACACTAGAAATAGCATGCCTCCTCTTTAATATCTGTCCCTCTCTCTTCTCAGAGCAGAAGTCGGATATTGGTCGCATCGTGGCGCTTAACGAGGCGTATAAGTATCCTGGGCAGTCGGAGAAAGCTAGTCCTTATAAATTCGCTGTTGCGGGCGGTTCGCTATCGCCAACACCTCAGAGTGCAGATATTTATATCGAAGCAAGAACCTAAATTATTGCTGAAACTTTTGCGCTTATGCACTATGACGATTGTCGACCGTTTTGCGTTACCCGATTGGCTACGGACCCTACGCCGTCATCTCGCGAACAAAGACGACGTCCTGGTGGATGGGGCGAATATAGCTACACCCGGGCAGATAGGTGTTGTGATGGGCTTGTTCCAGAGGATCGTGGCTTTACGTATAGGGCAGGGTCTCGTATTTGCACCCAATGCGCTGATAGAGTGCTCGCAGGGCACTGGGCGCGACGGTCTTTGCTGGAATGCGAATGAGCCGACTGCCATCCAAATACGTTCTCGGCTCACAAGAGATGGGGGAAGGACGATGATAGCCGGGTAGAACGCTAAGATTTGGCTTGTATGGTTGGGTATCATTTAAGACCGCCTCAGTGTTTGTTACGAAATTGAAGGGCCTTTCACTTTCAATGGCTCTCTCCAGCCACGATCAGCCCTCGTACATCAGCTTACATTAGATCACCCGATCTACCTGACGAATTCTCTCTCAGCCGCGCTCCATGCTTTATTACCAGAAGAGGCACCAGACAGATGATAGTCGCTACTACAGCAAAGACACTCGTCGCCATATTGAAGTCGAGAGACTCGAACATAACCCTACCGAACAATGGAAACTGTAGCGGAATCGTCCATGCGAACCACTCAAGACTGGAAGCGAGTAAGAAAGCTCCGATAATGAACCCGATACCCTTCGACTTGCTGGCGATTACGGCTGGTTTCTTGACTTGTTTCGTAAGTATGTGTCGATCATAGAAGCGCGTAAGGGTGCTCAACGCCAGCCCGAGTCCAATTGCCACTAGAGGCAATATGCTCTGTCCACTGGACATGTTAAGCTGTTCGTACACAAGAGCAAACACGTCGGTGAAGAGGTAGATGAGCCCGAACGCCACTGCGCTTAACATGGACGCTACAAAGACGATAGGTTCGGTGAACACAAGACATATCGGTCGAACAAGATCGAGCTTCTCGTTTCTTTGCCTTCGGCCGTTGGACTCAGGCGAACGCTGGGCATATTCGACGCTGTTGACAGGGCTAAAACCCAAGATGCGAGGGCTTGCCTGACATGAGCTATCGCATTATGCGTATGTATTCACCATCCGCGCAGTTCATCGTTCTGTGGGTGATTGCTTCACTGCCCTCGGCCCCGCGTCTGTCTCCCCGCCCCCATCCCTTCTTGCGTGTTTAGTCAACCGGACTCCCAGCTTGCATAGTCCGGACGTGGTGCGGATCCGAAGCCGTACGTGTCCGGAGTGGTCCCGCGGCTTGACCTAGGCGATTGGTCCCCCGCCCCCTGCGCTGCTCTCTTGCGCTTCCGCTGTCTGATAGTGGCATTGGACGCAGTGTGCGGGCTGTGCACTGGCTCGAGGTATGCCTACCTTAGAACGCCGCCCTTCTCCAGGTGCAAGTCAGCCGTGAGTAATGCCGCCCGGACGGCTTATGTTAGGCAGGAGACACCATGCCTTGCTAGCGGACGGTGCCCCTTAGGTTCACATCCCGCCTGGTAGGGTCTGTCATCGTGGCTCTATCGATGCTATGAACGCCCTTGTGCGTTTTTGCATGCGAAGCCAATCGCACTCAGGCGCAGGCTGGCCAAACATGCGTATCAAGGATGGACAAATCGTAATTTCGACTGGCCAGATTGATTATATAGGGGCTTGAAAGGTCTGGGGCGTCGGCGCGTAGGCGACAAGCTGTCCCTAGTTGTGCATCTGAGATACAGCGTGGCTGCGCCGTCTTCGAGGTTTTCCCCCATTATCGAGCATTCCCAATAAACGATCACGCATGAGCCTCGATCTCAATTGGGGTTCAATATGCGCGGAAACTTTGATACAGCGAGAGCACGACGCGACATCCTTTCGCTGAACGCAAAGATAACTGCGTCCTACTCTCTGCGCCGTCCTTTACTCACGACTGAGATATGACTCTGGGACAGCTTTGTCAAAGAGCACGTCAGTAGATGGACTCGCGTCAAGTTTCTCAAGATAGGGCCTGAATCCCGGCCACATGACTTTGATATCGCAGCCTCTGCTTTTTTGATCATATATTTATAAGTAATTAAAGAAGTCTACTAATATAAGGGATGAGAACTAGTTCCGTTTAGTGGAATTACCCTGTCTTCCCGCTATACTGAACAGCGCGTAACAGACAACCCTGACATCTATCTGCAGCGGAGTCGGAAACATTTCTTGCAACGAGCAGCTTCCTTACCCTTGATAGGAATATGCTTTTTTATGCCTGCCTGCCTGCGTTGGATTCTTCGCAAGCAGCGAGCTTGAGTACGGCCTAAGTTGAAGAGACGCCCCGCTCTTGAAGCGCGTCGGGTTTGACGTCGTCGATGGGCTGCACATTTCATGCCGAGCCGCTGGGCGGGAGACAGCCCTGGGGTGCACTCGGCGGCCTCGGTTGCCCTGTGCCGTCGCTGCTGAGCTTGGCCAAGCGATAATCTTTCCCACGTCGTGCGGGGGTAGCATGTACACTGGTGGTTCAACTGAAAGTACAGGCTGTGAACTAGCTGGAAAGCCGCGCTGCATGGTTTTACGCGGGCACGCATTGGACTTCCTCGGCGTGGACCGCAAGATTACCCATTTGGGATAGTTGTTCTCCACTGGCAATGAGCCGGCCCCTTAATGCCGTAAACACGGTCCCCATCGCGCGTCGCGACCAACATCGTGTCGTACTACCAACGAGAGTGCGTCCTTCGACCACAAGTTTGCACGCCTAGCGTCATCTCAAGAATGGCTTCCCAGCTTACAACAGGAACGCACCATTAACATACAGGAGGAGTTAAAGTCGCACTACTTCCCCTCAACGCCACTTATCATCAACAATAACAAGCAGACGAAACAACTCATCGAGGAGCAGCAGCTGAAGGCCTACCAAGATCTATGCCATGAGGTCAGCTTACCCCTAAGCGACTCTATTAACGAGTGCAATAACAGCCTAAAGAGCACTCTTATCGATATTATAGACCTTATTAATACGCAGCAGACGTGCTCAGCAGTTCTAGTCTAGTAAGATTTCGACGCATTTCGCAATTCTACACTCCAGGATAAGCATCAGATAGACACACAGGAGGCCGAGAAGGGTAAGAGGTTCCTTACATCTTTACTACAAGACTTTAAACTAGGGCGACGAAAAGAAGGAAGACAAGGAAAAAGCAAAGCAGTCGTCCACAAAGTAATCAAAGGACGAGTAGGCAGGAAATGCCAGCAATAAGCATATAGTCCTATGTGTGACAAATGCAAGGTCCGAATGTACGCCTTAAAAAAACATTAAGTAGTTAGGAGACGCAACGAAGCCTAAAACTTAGAATTCCCTCTACCCCCCGCAATGCATAGTGTATAATATCTAGAGGTCTCATAACTATACGTAACTCTAACAGAATCAGCTACGAGATTCCCACAGAGCCGAGGCCATCATAGGCTCCTCAATAGCTGTAGTCCGTGTTTCTCAACCAGGCTCCATCCTAAAAGTTCCCGTGAGAATGTTTGCAATCGGCCTCTGCCTTCCGATGCTGTAGCACCACTCAATTACTTACAACTATCCTACTTTAACGCTGACTTCTGGTGACCCCCCCCNCCCCCCCCGGGCCCCTTCACGTCCGCATGTTCTCGTTTTCTCCTTAGCAAGATTTACAGGCAAAAAGGTTGGGGCATTGCGAAATGACGTGTTCTTCGTTTTTCTTGCGACTGATCCTGCAGTCCTCCCAGGTCCTCTATATCATGAACGATCGCAGGCTAAGATTATAAGCTGATAATAGCTTTGATCAATGTGAGCAAATGATTGCGTTTCGCTGCCACTTGTCTTCCGTCTTTTGTGGCCACCCAAAAGACTGTAGCAGAGGGAGACGCCCTTCCAGAAGCAGTATGGGATTGTCTCACCTTAGGGCTCTCTTTCGACATATGTCGAGGGCCAACAGCGCTGCGCGGCCAGCAGCAGATGAGAAATGCCTCGAACAAGGTGTCGATTCACAATTGGAGAAAGCGGGACAATGACTTAGAGTAGACACTGAGGCGGGTGATTTGTGGGATGGTACGAAAGGCTGTACTCTGCTAGCTCAACATTAGGTCAATGCGGCAACAGTTATATCCTTACAGTGTAAATGACTAGTTTAAATTTGCGGCTCCTAACGTACGACCAAATCCATCTTAATCCAGCTTATGCCACACAGTTCTCACCGAAAGTACCATACTTCCAGCCACTCTAGGAACAAGGCCAGCGGCCAACTTGGCCTTGACATTCTGTCTTTCCACTTGCTTCAGCACCTCTTTCTCAGCAAAAGACGCGGTCTCAGATATTAACTTTCCAATCGCCTGCTGAACGCTGTCAAGGTCTTCAGAAGTTTTCCTCGCAGCTGACTTAGAAGCACGTCGGCTTCATCAGCCGTCTTTCTCAGATATAGGCTAATCGATTTCAGGGCGAGAATCAGCGACCCAAGTTGCAGACGAATGCAGTCACATCTCGAATTTCAGCACTTTGATCTATCGCCAAATAGGCCAGCTACAGCTTGCGGACGACCCAAGCTAGCCAGTAGTACGTCAAGATAATCGTACACAAGCGTGAGAAAGGTGTTAGTCATATCCCTCCTATCTTAGAGTATGCTGTCTTACACTATGCGTCAGTCAACAGTATATCAGACACAAGGAACGACGCTTACCTTCCGTGCCTAGCGGAAGCATAGCTATCTCGTTCATGCTATTGCGTTCGAACACGCCCTAAGCCTGACTTTGCGCGCCTCGTGCGAGCTAGAAAATGCAAGATTCTTTCCCACGTAGTTAAAGACACTAATCAGACCGTATTTTCAGGCAATCCACAACCAATCGACTTCGCTTCCCTTTTCATTAACCTTCATGCCGTGCCAGCTCAACTAACCCGTCAGCTACGGCAAGACGATATGCGTGATATCGAACTTATATGTGCACTCGGCGAGGTCTCTCAGTCCTCCAAGGCTCAGAATTACAGGGCCACAGTCGAAGCGCAGGTGAATGATGTACATAACGATCAACACCACCTGAATAGCATCCTCCATGTAATCCAGTGCAATTATCTTTTCTCGATCTCTCCTCGCCCTTCTGAAAATAGGCCTAACAGCAAGGTTGCCCGCACCTTAGACGCCCATCGCAGAGCGTCTAAAGAGACAGAAAAAGCATAGCGTCCAGTGGATTGTTCATTTTTAACGTGCATAGTGATATCGCCATGTCGGTCGCTGAGTGCCTGGTGTTCAGTTCAGCCCTAGCCAACTTTGTACTATTTCATGTTAGCAGGACGGAGTTACGCCGGGAGCGTTGCTCGAACTTACAGTGACGTGGCTTGAGAGCTGAGTTATTACCCACAACATAGATAGGCTAGCAGTTTTGATGGAAAAAAGCCTACCTGGATATCAATTACTCCACGCTTTCACAGAGGCGCCCAATCATTACCGAAAGTGCGACTTCACCATGTCACAGCGCAGCAACCCAGAGGTTCTGGCGCGAACCACGTCGCGTCGGGGGCTGCTTTCGGTGACGAAGTGGCATTCTTTGCTTCCCGGCAAGCTGCCCCATTGCCGCTTCAACCTATATTGCTTCTTAGAGCCTGCCATGCCGTCTCAGGTGACGCCCTACTCTTGGCCACCTTGCCGGGAGACCGCCGTCGGACTAGACGCGCCGAGCAGGGCTGGCAGGGGCCTGCTGATAAAATGACAATCTACTGTTTCCTGTATCTGTATTACGGCGAAGGGTACTGTTCGTCAAGGCGCATCGGATACCGCAATGTTCCCCGGGAGGCCATGCGCCTCGGCAAGCAGTGGAAAGAGATTCGCGTCGGTCGAGGTACATGGACTTTCTGGTAGAGTGCCCCCCTCCCCGTGCACTACTCGCCACCTGATGTAGCGTATAACATTTCGAGCCATGACTAGATGGCGAGCGGCTCTAGGGGTGTAGCCTGGGGCTCTCAGGCTGCCTACAAGTTCCCCCTAGCTATTGAGGCAAACTGAAACGGATATGCGTGCTATAAAAGCTGCCTGCGTTGTGTAAATGGTGTAGATGTCTCTTTTCAGTCCCATTGTGCGGTGCTGCGCCGCGCTCTCGCGACGGCCGCGACCTGCCTCGGCTGAGAACATTCCCGCAACAGAAGCGCTAGTAACTGGCCCCTGGACGGAGTGATTGTGTCTGTTTACAACTGCGGAACAAGCATGCTTGTTGGCATTATCAAAAGCTACTAACTCGTCTCGCCCTCCCCCGCTTCAACTGGGAGTTCGCTCCGTAAGGCCAGAAACGTTGCTAGATTAGGCATTCTCCCGCCCCGGTGATCGTCCCGAGTCTGGTGCCAAATGGTAACCAAGTTGCTTTCAGCCCAGGTACCACCTCGGTTAACCGCTGTACCAGCTCCACTGTCGCCGTTGGTCTCTGCCGCTGAGAGCCAAAGATCTCGCCCCGTCTCGCCCACAGCCAAGCGGGACATATTGCATACGGACCCATGCAAGTTTCTACCAGGTGCGCCAACGCCTGCGAATACCTCCGCACATAATAGTATTTCACCATCCCGTCCAGCGCGTGGCTGGTACTCGCGCATCTGCTTTGCCTCTACACTGCCTCTCTGTCCTTTGCAGACATCTCCAGAAGACACCGTAAAGCGATACTCCGTCAACCCACAAGTTCTGAACCCCACGCTCATTGAGAAACCCCCCCACAAACCTGAAGGTGCATGACTAGCTCGAACTCGGGGACCTTCACAAGCCCGTCGAGGTTTTCCGTACAGAACCCACAATAGCGAACGAGAACACCAAGAAGTATCGCGTTCATCAGTAAATAACACGCAATTGAGTCTTTAGCTAAGAACAATATTACAGAGACGGAGAACTTGGCCGCTATAGAGGGCCTCAGAAGCTAACGCGCTGACGTATAGGCAGCAAGGCAGCGGGGCGAGCCGTTGAGTAACAGCAGCACTACGCATTCCGATGCTAGCGTTGCCGCCCCAACTTGGACGGAGCATGCCACATCCCCACACCCAACGAGTGTTTCGAAACCAAGCTCTGCGTGGGATCGTTGTGAAAACCGGATATCCCATGGAGCTCGCTGTGTAAACAGGAAGAAGACGCGGCGTGACGAGTTCTGGGCCGCGATTGGCGCGCTCATTTGCGATTGGACGTGTGCATCTCGAAGCACTGCCGGAAAGCAAGGCGCCCAGTGATGCAGCCTTCCAACCGTCTTTGAAGCCCTGGTGATGAGCGTCCTGGAAGCTAGGGTAACTCCCGACTGTTGGCTCCACACCGCCCTCGCCGCAGCACAGTCAGTTTGTAGGCATCTGCCGCACTTATTTCTGAGGCAAGGGCCAATCAACAAGCCCTTGTATGAGACTCACTTGTGACGCTCTTGTCTGGACAAGCATGGTCGCGCGCGAACTGACTTCCTTGCAATGGTAGTGTTCTATGTACCGAAACGCGCTTGCGGCAACACAAGTTGTATCCAAATTAGGTGGACTTGGCTAACGCAACCTAGACGAGTTTGTATCGATTACGATGAGATGATTGGAATTTCGCTCTGGCCGATGCGTCTACTAAGGTGACCGCTTCAGGATTGAGTAGAACGGCGACAAAAGGCGGAGGCCATCCTGGCCCTCGAATATTTCCCCGCGAGAGTCATACGGCAGTCAACAAGGTGCGCCTCCAGGCGGCAAACTGCGAAGAAGAAAACTTAGAAGGGAAGAAAGAAAAGGCGGAATGCGGCTGGGGATGAACACTATGTGGCTATTCGGTGGGCTTTCACTGAACCATACTATATATTCTGCACATACTCATGAGGAACCACTCCCCACAAGAATCACTCGCTAAGCGCAGAGGATTGAGCCATTTTGAGTTTCGCCTGGCGGCCAAAGGTTCTTATTGTACGAAGCATTTCTTCACGGGAGAACACCTAAACATTTGTGTTCCATAGGAGCCGCACATGCGCTATGCGGACTGATTCTGGTCTTCGATAACTAACATGACAGACCTACGTTTTGTCGCGTCTTCTTTGTTGCTCACGGCGAGCATCCTGTAAACTGTTGAAAAAGGATATGAAGTGCGTGGGAGTCGAACTGCGCTAATTCAGATGGTTCCTTATTGCAGATGGTGTTATGACATGTCATGAATTGATGATATAGGTGTTGGGATCTCCACATAGAATGCTGATGCCACGTAAAAAAGGCGTGCGAGAGGTCGTTGTACATTTAATACAGGTCAATATACAGTTTAATGGTCCTAAAACGGTGAGATTGGAAGGCCTCTTGCAATTGTTCTATTGAAGATAAGTTGCGACGTAGTGACAGTGTTAAGTGATGGTAGCTGTAATTGGGAAGACATCGCCTTTGCCCAACGGTGCCGAGAAATGGGCGGAAGCCTTAAATTCTGAGCCTCTCGCTCGAGCTGCTACACCGCGGCAGACGGCGCAAACAGGGCCCTACCCCGGACGCCGTTACGTTTACTTGGGGGAAAACATCTCTGAAGGCATGCAGCATACACATCGGCAACGGTCGGGCAAGGCATGGCATCGATAACATGAAAGACATCTTTGATAAGGTTGCATCGCAGATGGCCGAGCGGCGGAGTGCACACGTGAAGCAAAACGGTCGAAGCAGAAAGGAAGGCGGCAGAGGGGACAGGGTAAGGAGGGCAGAGAGATGTTAGCGTTCCGCCGCCGCTTTTCCATGTACAATATGTTGTCATCGCAGAGGTTCGCAAAACTGGCTACGAGCGCCGGGCGCGTTTGGCTACAAAGTGGTGTGGCGGATCCCTTACGTAAAGACGGGATTCGGATCGGGATTCGGGGTTCAGGCCTCGGGCCCGGGCCCGGCCGACAACCGTCTCAGGAAGATGCTGACGTAATGCAGGTCGGAGGATTTTATGACCTGCATTACGTAAGCATCTTGCTTGCACACCTTGATAGCTTGGAGTCATCTACCGTCTTGCACGTCTTTCCGCACGGACCTGCCGATCCTTGACGCCTACGCCATGCGATCTTGTACGGCTGTACGGATACCATTTACCGATCTGGCACGGCTTACGGCCCCAGTGCCGAATCCACTTCTTAATTATCCTAGTCCTTAATAAGGGTCCTTATGCATCCCAAAGTCGGATCGGAATCGAGTTCTTGTGTCATGATGGTTTCGTTCTAGAATATGCACCTGGTGCACCTGAGACATTGGGATTATCTCGTCGCCAACACCTATGGATCTGGGCGATCCTGTCGTTGAGATGAACCCAAAGCTGCGATGACGCAGCTAGACCAGAATGCATATGTCGTTCCCTGTTCGGCCTAGTTCCCCGCACCTCAGCCCCCATAGCTTCGGGGTTACATGTTGCTGTCTCCTTCGAGGGCTCCAACTCATTGGGCTGACGAACGGAGAAAAACGCCAATAGCGCGTCCCTAAAAACACTGAGGTAATCCTTATTCAGCGCATGCCTTATTGATCTGCTCTCCCTCTTCTCCTCAGGCAGCAGAAGCTGTAGCTTGAGCAGCTCGCGTCCAGCAAGCTTCCGAAGCACCTGCTCTCGCAGGCCTGTCTATTAGAACTGCGCCCTGTGATCTTCAACGGAAGAAATCCGCAGCAGTAGATGAGGAGGTTGTAGTTGATCACAGACACGATAGCATATCAACTGTGACAGCAATTGCAGCGGTTCCACTTACGAAGGAGTATGCGACATAGACTATGTAGTCTGACGCCCGCGAATCCTGCTGTTGGCCATCTCTGAAGATACTAACAACGATTGAACACCAAGTGAAGTGCTCTACCGCGGCCGACCTTGTGTTGCCGTCTGCAGGCAGTGCGTAATCGGCAGCTGTCATTTGTAATACTCGGCCCGCGTTCTGCTGGTGGCTCAGCGCCAGTTCCTCTCTCCTTTGATATTAGGCAAGGAGAGCGTTAGCCAGCGAGGAAATATTGTACGCCATTCTTATTCAGCCATCAACGCATTCATCGTTAATCACCCAAGGCTCTGGCGACTTCTAGAGTGTACACTTGCTCACGCAACGTCGCTGTCTCTTGCTCGCATACACGAGTTTGCATGCTCATATGCCGTGAGGCACTGCTTGCGCTGCCGCGTGTTTGCTCTTGAAGTCCTCGACGTCCCGAATGACCTCTTCAAGATCAAGTCGAAATGACCGGATGATCGTTTCCCGTTGGTCCAGGTGACAGCACAACCCCTTGTTCTCCCTTGGAATTTCCTCAATGTTACTAGGATGAAGGCTTTCATCTCCGTGTATGCGTGGAAATAGCCAGCCCATCCACTTACGACTACTTGTTACAGTTGGTTTAGCGACGTCGAACAGCACTTGTAACACTGTCTGCTCTTCAATGTTGAGATGAACGATATCGGTTGCCTGCTGTAGGCGTGCCAACTGTCCGTGGGTCGGTATTCTCGGACATTGCGGCAGAACTTGATGGAAACCTGGGTAGCTCAACGCGCTTAATGGGTGATGTCTAGAGCATTGCCATAAAGACAGTATTCCTTATACCTTTTGCAGTATAGTTTAGTGAATACCGTCGCGTCAGGCTACTGCTCATGGTGAAAAGGCTTGAGAAGAGAATGGTGGAACCTTGAGGTTGATCACGAACCAGAGTAAAGCGCATGGAGGTCGACAAGGTTAAATGTTACGATACTTTAGAGCATCATCACGTCTGTGGTACGTTGTGATTATTGCGCCTATACGAACGTCTCACTCTTGAGTACCTTCGCCCACTGGGCGCTGAATCTCTTGGCGATAGGATGTGAGACCATACTTGCATGCGACCGTCTATCAAAATCCTCAACATTCACATGGATTCCTCCACAATGAATTGTTGTTGCGTTGATAACCTGTCTCCTCCTATGAAGAGGAAGACCATTATGATTCGCATTGATTTTGAGACCACATAAGTAACCTAGAACGCCTTGAGTATGCGAGGCCTGTCTAATATTTCAGGTCTGATGGCAGCTTCTCTAGGGTGAGTTAGGCATTTACAGGGCAACCGCAGAACAAGCCTAGAATCAGCCACTAGGAAAACGCCATCTACGCTTCTTAATAGCAACATCCAAGACAATACAACTTAGGGTTACGGTGTTCCCAGTCATAGTGCCGATGAATGCTTAAAGTGGTTCAAGCTGCTATTGATCGACTCAACGGATCTCTCATCTAAGCTGCAGAAATTGCAGCAAACTAAGACTGCAAAAAGGCTCTTGAAAGTTTAATTGAGATGCTTTGGAAGTTATCAGTGGTTATCTACGACGCCTCTAGAACCTTGCCATCGATTGCATCATGGGCCTGCTGAGGCTTTGCACATTTCAGGTGGTGGTCACAGTATCGGCCATCTGGCCTGAATACTCCATGTCTCGAATGAAGCATTCTGCAAGAGGTGCCGGCATTCTAGACGTTCGTCCTGCTGGCGACACAGTTCTGTCCTTGGTCTCCGAACCTAAGCTGCAGCGTTAGCCACCTTTTATGACATGCAACTTCGCCCCAATATCAAGATTGGTTGCTTAAACTTCGCTCAAATGTTAAGGCATGTTAACGGATGCATAAACTTAGGCCGGGGATCACTTCATTGTCTGCAACGCTGGAGGGGGCACCGTCGATCTCATTTCTTACGAGACCGTGGGTACAGATCCTGGGGTTCTGAAAGAAGCTGTTAAAGACGACGGCAGGCTCTGCGGGTGTCTCTCCCTCAACCAGGCATTTACGGATATAATGAGACGCAAGGTCGGTCCTCACATGTGGAATGCAATGCCAGTGACGAAACCCAAAGGCTACTTCACAACGACCGGGAACACAGTATTAAAAGAAATTTTTCCAGGACAGAGATTTAATTGTTACCCTTCCATACAAATGTGGCTCAGCTGTCGATTAAAACATCATATCGTGAAAGCCCGTGCTGATTCTTAGCAAGTCTTTAGAGCTGGTGTTCTATCAAGTCGCTGAACAGATCAAGGAGCTCGTGAACAAGCAGATGGACCAGCTCGATCGGAAGTACGCGAAGTCACTAAAGGCACGCAAACTATGTAGCATCTACTCGCTGGTTAACATGACTAACCGACGTAGTATAACGTTCCCGTTGGGGGCTTTTGTCGATGCGCGTACCTTCACAATCGCCTTGCTGAGAGCGGTATCCATGATACCATAGAGATCCTACAGGCTCAGGGATCCAGACCGTGATCGTCAAAGTTGCTTGAGAATTTTGAGGCTGAAGTTTGTAGATAGAGCGCTATTTGTCGTGGTGCCGTCATCCGCGGGCTCACACAGCTCAACAGTGGGAGTTCTCGATGAAAATCGTGTCTCGAATTGCTCGGGTCGCTACGGAACGGGGTTTCTATCAGGTTTTCAATCCAGACGTCCATCTAATGAACAACAGATTCTGGAACAAAAGAGAGAGGCAGTGATTTACAGACAACCAGGTTAGGTAGTATTTGAAACAGGTGAGATATTGCCAGATGTCGCGCCATGCTGATATGATGTTTGCACCACAGGGAGCTGATGTCAGCGAGACTACTACCTCGGTTCATTGCTACTACCGCCTATACCAGAAGCCCCATGATAAAATTATCGAAACGCTCTATTGCTTCGCTGCGTTACGCATTCCCGGTCGCATGGACGAAACAGTCAAGCCTCTTTTCACCATTCAGTGGAGCAAGCGGATTGACTTTGAGAGCCTGCAGAAGTTCACTAATCCGGCGGAAAAGTTTTTATCGTCTTGAGTGGGACATGGACATGACATGTGGCGGGGCAAATCTTGATTTCCTAATTTTGCATGACGGAAAGCGGATGGGCGCCAAACATGTTCAAGTAGTGTTCAAGAAGAGGGACGGTAGAGGATTTTCTCCCCTTGAGTGGTACAGAATAGATACGCTTTCTGTTTACGAAGAATGTCGACAGATCGGCGAAACACTGCTACAGTGTAGCGTGTCTTTCTCTCCACTTACACAAACGCGTTGTTTCATGCCATGAGATCGTCTCTCAGTTAGAGGACAGCGATCGCAACAAATCAAACAACCAATTCGACGATTGCTGAACTAAGATTGGCCTGTATTCAGTTGGTCCTCGAATGGGAATGGACTCTTGGGCTTCCGGATGACCATCAAAAGACGCACCAGAACGCTGTCCTGTCAGCCACCTCCGCTGCAAAACATAGTTTGGGCAAGATGGGCTTATGATGATTTATGGTCAGTATTATAGTTATTGTCTAATGTCTACATGACGTAAGTTTCAGCAGTCAAAGCCTGCATGCTTCTGCTGCAACAGACGAGCGCACATATTTGAATGGCCTGGTCTTATGGTTTCCTGTCCTAGAATCTCTTCGCACCCCCATCGTCGTGAGTTACATACGGACAAGAGTTGCTCTACGTGGCTGCACCTTTAGTGCTCAGTCACACTGAAGCATAGGCAGCAATGCATGTGAATACATGAGCTTCCGCGACACATCATTAATGCAGGGTGATGAGACGTAGGCATAATACTCGTCAGACTGATGCTGCGATTTTCGGCGAGTCTTTAGCTGATGTTCCTTTTTGAGGTGTTGTGCAAAATCAGCAAGATTCCAGACAGGGCAATATTTCAGATTCAAAGAGGGAGATGGGTGGTCCGATGACGCGGGATGTCATCTGTGTGAGGTGCACCCCATGATGCACATCAGACGAGAAGCTAGAAATATCGTCACCGTAAGTCACGTCGAAGTAATAAAATAGCCGTCGCATAACTATTTCCCGTCTACAAAGTAGTAGAGCCATTCCATCATTAATCATACCACAGCCAGTCTAGATATACACTCCACAACTGCCTAATAACATCCATGCCTTTCCCCGGGCGAACTCCACCAGGGGGTTTCTCTGCTCCTTGCAGTCCAATACACGTCCATTGTATCATATATTTTGCGGTCTGTGATTGACCTTGCAGCTCAAACCGCTTAGGGCATGTCCAGCTCGCTGAGTTTCGCTGTGAGGTTCGAAATGTCGTCAACTTTGTTGGTCAACTTTTCGGCGAGTTCCTACACGTGCCGAACCGTCACTCCCAATCTTTCGTAGCTCTGTCGCGCCTCTTCAAAAGCCGGCGTCTTCTGCTTCTGGTACCCTACAAGGCCCTGCACAGCCCAGCTAGAGATATCAGTTGACGTATTCGAATGGAAAGCCGTCAGAACGGCCAAGACAGCCACAGCGTCGTTTCGTACGGGCTCAACCCTTTCTATCCGGCTTTGGAGTCGATCTTTCATTGACTTCTTCACCCTACGATACTCTTCTTCGAAGGCGGCCAAGATGGACCAGGTGCTTTGCTTGCTTTCGTCATGACTGGGTTCAGGTGAGATCGGCTCGGATGATGTCTCGCTGGCATCGTCGGGGATCAAGGTATCCCAGTCCAATCCATCTTCCTCTTGCCTAGGCAAATCGAGATAGTCCGCTATCACAAACCGCCACAGCATGATGGGAGCATTTGCTGGCAGAGGCCGCTGTGTGAGAATGTGCAGAACGCATGCGAATGTGATGGCTCCTGAATCTGCTGCACCGTCTTGCACGGGAGAGGCGCAAGTGAAAACAGCACGGCTGGACAGGCGGAGACTATCCTCAAAGTATTGCTGACGCAATCCCGATAGTGCATGTTTAGCCTCCTTGAGGTGCAAATCTGAAGGAGAGGAGTCGTAGAAGTCGGTAGTCGCCAGTGTGTTGTTTCGTGGCTGCATGACCGCTAGAGCCCAATGCTGACCGTTGTCCAACGACAATGGGAGGATGAGAAGCTTTTCTGCGGTGATTGCCTCCCGAATTTTCGTCTGCGGAATGTAGTTGTCCTTCAGCATGGCTTGGGTCTCTGACGAGCGGATCATAAGCGCACGTTGGCTACAGGTCTGGCTCAGCTTTTCCAGTGCAGCATCCAACACCTTTGGTGGCAGCTTCGCGTCTTTGTCAAGCATGGTGTCGATACTCGATAGTCTTGTCGAGTTCCTTGTCTACAAACTCCAGCCGGGGCCTCTTGGTCAGAGCAGGGTACGAAGAGCCACTGATGCTGTGTTTGCCCTTCGAATTGGCACAGCTCAAGAACGAGAGTCCGTCAGCGTGACTTGATTCCGTACTCATGACTGCTGAGACACGGATGACCTGGTGTTCGTATTTTGAGGGTTCAGGGTTGGTATCGAAATGGTAGTGTTGGCTCAGGCCTTGTTCTTGTCCAGAGCCTCCGTCAAAATGACCAAATCGGCCAAAGTCGCGGGTCGGAATTGTCAGGGGCTTGCAGCTCTGCTTCGGGAGCAGCCTTCTGGGTGCCTTGGACACAGCTGTCTGGTGATGAAAGGTGGCCGACCGATATGTCTGGCAAATTGGTAGCTGCAGCAGATGCTGGAGCACGGGATGCCGCGGGCTCTGGCGTGAGTGGTATGGCTGGTGTGACGGAGGTCGGGTTGGAGCCGGATTGGGAGTCGTGTCCGAGACGGTCTAGAATTGGCGACGCGACAACGATATCGTCGAGTAAACGTGCCTGCGAAATGTCGAAACTGAAGGGTTCGTCAGCGAGAGCTTCTTCGAACGGTTTGAATGCTGCCGCAGCCTCGACGCCGCCCTGGAGGACGAGGGTGTTGAAGGCGTCGGCGGGATGGGCAGCCGAAACCTCAGGTTCTTGCAAGTGGGAGGAAACGGGTCGACGCACTCAGAGAGGAACGAGAACGAGCGGACAAGAAAATTGTGAACGAGAGGGAGACATACCTGTGCACAAGGATATCAGCGGCTCCGATGATATCAATGCCGACGATATTCGCAGGGCTCCATGCCCGTGGAGGAGGATGTCGATGGGAGTGTCGTGCGTCGGAGCTGGATGCCACTGGGATGCAGCGGAGTGAAGCCAGCCTGGCCCGGGCGTTCGAAACAAAGGCAGGGACGTCAAATGCTGAAGGCCGAGCTCGGAAAGAAGACGACGCTTTTCAGCGCATCCCGCTTCTAGTTGGAAAGAGTGGTCGGGGTTCAGGTGCGTTGGGTTGGGTTGGGTAGGTCCAACCCAGGCGGGCGGGGGCGGGCGAAGTCAGAGGGAAACCACGCCATGTCGCTGCTTCCATTTAAACCGACGCGCCGACGAGGACGGGACCCTCGCACGTGGACACAGAAGAAGTGGTGACGACACAATGAACTGTTCGTCACCGTGTGACCTCTTTCTGTGGGCAGTCGCCCAGGGCACCCACCCGCCGTCACCTGCTCTTGCCTGCTTATCGTCAGCTCTTCCCCTCCCGACCCTGTGGGCCCAAGCGCTCACGTCCACTGCACTGATGGCATGCAAAGTGGGAGCCACTTCCTCAAAACAACCCTCACGTCCCAACCCACTCTCCACCAGGCAGGCGCCTCTGATAGCCTCACGTGCGCTGTCCCGATGAAGGAGATGAGCCTGCGTCCCTCCGACTCCACGCCTAGCACGCCAAGGGGGGAGAGAAGCACTGTCTTTGGTTCCATACTCTCGTGAACAATGGCTAGCAAATTGCCTTGAATTTTCGAATGTCCTGCAATGTGTGAAGAGCAGCTGCGGCTCGATCATCTTCAGCATCATTTGACTTCAGACAGGATGGCGTTAGTGAGCAACCATGTCCTCTTCGTGTAGATAGCCGTACGATTTTTACTGCACATGAGTCTGGTTGTCGTAGATGTCGTCGCCAGATTTTGATCCCTTGCAAGTTTCGGTGACCTGGCTCGCCGCTCAGGGTAGCCGCGCCTCCCTTCCGGAAGCAACATTGAGCGACAACATGAATGATCATCGCGCATGATGCCTATTTTATTTCTACTGTGTCTTTGTTCTCCTCTTTAGTGATGCCTCGTGGAAGATTGACGTTTATGGAACGCTGGGGCCTGCGCTTGAAGTTGGCGCACCCCTCGGTCTTCTCTCGCGTTTGTTACCTGAATACCGTTCTTGACCAAGCATGTGCAGTTTCTTTCATCCTCACTATTCATTGTGGTTCCCCCTCATTCGTTTGCCCTATGAGGCGAGAGCTTTTGTTTTGCATTAGGTAGTGTCTAGACGTAATGAAGCGTCTGTTTTCCTCGCTAGAAAGACTACGTATCTGCAGACGGACAGTTGGGTCTGCTTTGAGTGCACTGAAAGATATATTGGGATTAGATATCCAATACTCGCCAGGAACTGCCGCAGCCATGGTAAAGGAAGATTGTCGGGCTTCTTTGGGTGGAGTGATGGTGGGGGCATGCAGTCGGCCGGCTTCTCTGACAGCCACCTGCTTTGAAGCTCGTGACAAGTCTGGTAACTCTTGAGAGATGGATACTTTCATGACCGTATGGAAATTCTATATGAAAGAGACGACAGAAGGCATCGTCGTGACTGGCCGGAAGCGCCGTTGCTTTTAGTTGCGGTGTTCAAGTGAATAGGTAATTGCGCAATGTCGTGGCCTAGATAGATCTTGAGAGCACGAGAGACTATTGTAATGTAAACAAGACTTTTTTCAATCAAATCTCTCTCAATGAGCACTGTTTGTGCTCTCGTCAAGGCTGCGCGCCGTGTTATTGGGGCAACAACGCAGGTACAACGCATCTCCATCACCGATTATATCATTAACGCATCTCAACTCGCAGGCTGACTCCCTTATGTCGTGAGAGCCGGTAGCTTTTGGTTCAAAATAATTGACCGAATCCACATTGCACGCGACCCAGAAGATGAACAGCTGAGGGGATATAATGACATCTCACGTGTAGATAACGTCTTGTGTTGCTGAGGCAAATGAGAGCCAGATTCTTGAGTATTTCTCGAATCCAAAGACATTTGCAAGATCCCTGTGTAACAGGGCTACCAAAGACGTAATTCACGTCACCAGAAGACGTTGTACAGAAAGCGCTTGAAGAGGAACAGCTGGAGGGCTCCTCATCTGCCGTGTCAGCACCTAATCTATTGAGCAAAGAATGGCGACTCTCCGACTTCCAACAGTGTCAAACAGCCGGGCATTCTTGGCATTTTGTTCATGTTGGCTTCGTGTCAGCAGCTGCTGCTGATTGTCCTTTGGCGGGGATCAAGAGCGCCTATTTTGCACACCTGAGCGGTGCATGCCGGTATTAGACTCAGTCTCTGGTCGGTCATCATGGAGTTTGACGATGTGCCAAGGTTGCATGTTGATAAATGATGTCCCTTGCATCATTTGTCCAAGCCCATATCTCATGGGATCCTTTCATTCGACTTGCTGACATAAATGAAGGCGACCATACACTGCTTCCTAGGCCCTACATAAACTCAAAAGCATCGTCTTTCCTCTCCCGTCGTGACATAAGGCTAAGTTGCAAGATTAGAACTTGGCTAATACCTGGTCGGTATCTAGGCCAATTTAAATTGGGAAAATATGTAAATCATTCTAAGCGAGGCGTCTTATCTTAAGTCGTAGTTCAGAAGTACAAAACCAAAATCTGACTTCATCCAGGCGGGAAAATGGTCTTTGCCGCTGTCAGCCAAGGACGTCTCCATGCATGGTTGTGCTCGCCCTGCCCGCTGACCAGTTGAATGCTTCTGCGTGTATCAGGGAAAGATAACACCAATACATTATAGCAAAGAAGCTTCAGTACTGCGCAGACAGAAAACAGGCTGAGAAGATTGATGTGGAATGCAACAGGTAAACTCGTTGTACTACAACATTCCGCCCATCCGGCTCTCCACACGGTTTATCCGTTAGGCAGATCAAAGACCATTATTTCACGCAACACTTTGATGAGAAAGCAATATGCGCTGGTTATAGCCACCATTCTCAACTGTGAAGAACACCATGCCATCTCCTCGAATGAGTTCTGTTCCTGATCCGCGTCCCACTTGACATTTTGACAAAGTACGTGAGGAGAACATCGTTGCACACGTTTGCAGTTGCAGAACGGCTGTGGAGGGAAACTGAGGGTTGACTTGAAAGACTAATCAGTTTCTACCATGCGAATGCGTTGTGCAAGCTTGGAATAATGAGACATTTCATGCATATTGCAAGCTCAGAGACTTGGTTCAAGAGCACGCTTTCGGACAAGGCATGGATTTGGATTACCCCAAATTCGTGACCTGGCAGAAGCTAAACGGGCGCACCCTTCGCATCACATCTGAGAGCTTCTACTGCCGGTAGAAACGTCAAAGTGCGGTTAGATGCTCGCGTTTCCACCCACCACTGGGCGAGTGTCGAACTCTAGGGAGCAAAACCGACCGCGACGGATGACCTCTTATTGCGAAGTGATGTTTTCCAAACCATAAGATAGCAAGCAGGCAACAAGCAAAGCTGCTAGTTGACTGGAGCTATTCTCAGAGTTTTCGAAATTTAGAAGCCTTTTGGCGTCCCTAATCGTAGGGTATAGCCTTTGAAACAGGCTGTTCGACGTGGCCGGATCTTGTCGGCTAGTGCGTTGTCATGAGTGACGTGGATGAAATAAACGGCACGTAGTTGAGTGAGGTGAATGAGCCATCATCTAGAGTCTTAGAGAACGTCAGCCCAGACGCTGCGGTCGGAGAAATTCAGTTGGTGACGGACCGAAGTGGAGTTTGCAGTGGAGGCAAAGCCAGGCTTAGACACACAGCTCTGATCATGATGGATGTGGATGAGTCAATAGACCTACGAAGAAGAGGTCTAGGAGAGCCGAGTTCGTTGACCTGCAACCGCCATCTTGCCAACCTTCGCTCGAGCACAAGCTACTTTGCAATTCAAAGACCTTTCGCACGCAACTATTGACGGAGTCGATGTTTCCTATTGAAGCAACCCAATGCTCAATCCAGACTGGGATGACCAATGGTATTGTCAGGGGTAGGCTCTCATGTCTGTCCCATCAGCACTCATGGCCCACGGGTGGTTACATGCTCGAAGCGGTGGCTAGTCAGCCATCTCCAAGCGCGATATGAAGGTGGAGAGGCATAAGGAGGGAGCGCTCTGCGGATTTGCACGCGGCCTTTATGTTCGCTCGATGCTCTGGCGAGCAGATTTGCGGCGGGTCCAGAAGCTGATGGTTCCGGGGATGCGCCAGGATGCTAGCACCAGAGATAGTCAGTACAGTGATTTCTTGATACGGCCCTAATACAACTCAGTCCGCCCTTAGTAAGGGGGTTGAGTACTTCTTGGATTTTGCAGGTGTTGCAGGCGTCAAAGTTCAGAGTTCAACGACTGAGCAGATTGTCTTTCTGGAAGCCTCAAGTCTGTTGTTGCTAGACCTCGCACTGCGGTGGACTACAGCGCCAGGGATCTTGGTTACGCCCCTTTGTGCCGAGCGTCGGAAACGCATTGCCTAACAGCCGCTTTCTTCAGGCAATCCTTCGTCCCTTCTGACTTTTCTTCTTCGCAGTTTGCCGCCTGGAGGCGCACCTTCTTCAGGCAACGTTGAGGCTTGCCAACGCAAGAAAGGGAGGAGAGGCAAGGCCCAGAAGATTTAGCCCAGTCTTCTTCTTGAGCGACCTCATTATGTGCAGCGCCGGCTAGCCGAGCCATTTGCGCCTCGCAGTATTCTTCCAACAATGCTAAGCGTGCAGTCTGTCGTGAGATCATGGTTGGTCTCGAAGGCTTCGACTGTCCTGGTGTGTCGTAGCGTGGCAATGTACTGGCGGGATCTGAGGCTTGTGGAGTTCTGCCAAAGGTGTGGTGATGACCTTCAGAAGCATGGGAACGCCGCTCGAAGCTCCACTGTCCGCCCTGTCAGCCGACCAGGCAACTACATGTGGCCCCGATAGGTACCCGGAGGCAGACGGACGTTCTGCAAGGTACCCAACATCCTGCCTGCTGACTACCTTGTTCGATCACGTCCAACTTGCAACGAGCTATGTTGCTTCGGTTGAAGCATCAGCTGGGGGCGTTCCCAAATGGCACGATGCCGCACGAACCCATGGTCCGCATTTTGCCACCTCCTGTCTCTGTCCTTAATCTCCTGTATTGTGTCTGGTGTTCGAAAGCCGCTTGCGCAAATATTTTTGCATCGCATTCGGGTCGTGTATTCGAAGGCAATTCGGATACGGTGGCTGTCATGCGGGTGAACTCTGAAGTGCACGTATTAGCACAATAGTCCAAAGCTAGAGCCAGGTCTCAAAATGAGGAAGAAGAAAAGGGAAGAGAAGACAGACCCATCGCTTGTTGAGCATTGCATGTGAACGCCAGACAACTGGGTTGCGCCGGGGACAAGCTCGAGCGGAGAAGTCTAGATCAGGGATTTTCCCTTTGCGGAGTTTCCGTCCCACGATCTTGCTTATGCGGACCTCCCCTGGCGTTCTCTGCCGCAGCTAGGTCTCTTTTGATGATTGGCAGTGGGCGCAGAAGGTTTTTGTACAGCAGTGTGGGAGACGATTGGCTGGTGGGGGAGAAAAACCGCGGGCCTGTAGGTTTGCTAATGTCCGGGTAGATGGAAGAACGTTTGGTACCAAGGAGTCTGCGCTGACGATGAAGAGGGTGGGTAATTGAGTAGGGCTGCATGGTCGAGGCGGGGTCTCCTCTCAGCGTCAGGGGGCATCTGGCCGACTGTCAGAGGAGGTAGCAGTGATCAGGCCCTAACCCACCATCAGGGGACGACTTTGGTGTGAACATTCGGACAGCCGCCAAGCAAAATATTGCGTGGCGTGGTAGTGGGTGGTGATGATCTAGCCTCGGGCAAAAAGGTCGGCCAGGAGCTGTCAAGCAGCTACTGATGCGACGATCCTTCCCAAGAGTGTGCGGAAAGAGACTGTAGGCTTCTTCGAGAAGATCGTGAACGGCGAGGGTAGAGTCAGAGACGTTTCGTTCGAGCGAGTCAACCAATGCGCAAGGCCCATCTAGGGGCGGGAGACGGGATGTTGGCAGTAGTAGACTCTTGCTCAATGTACTTCAGTAGTATGTGCACACCATCCCTCATTTGCTCGAGTTCGGACACTCGGGCTTGGAGATTTATCATGGACCGGCCGAGGGTTTCGGCGTCCGGGTACGCCACGGGAAGCTGGTATGAAAGTATCGCCATAGAGTTGAGGGCAGTGCTACCCTCTCGGGTGAGGTGATCCTGAACGGCAGTCAGAATCCTCTCGCGGACGGTGGCCACGAAGGCCAGCAGGGAATCGCATTCTCGAAATGGGAAACGCCAGTCTGAAATGGATGGTTTTCGGCTGAGGTGCTGTCAAATGTCGGTCGGGACTTTTGTTCGGGTGAAACGCGGGGTGCAGGGATTGGGACGGCAGATGGAGCACGTCACGTCCCTTCGCACCAAAAAAAGGAAGTGACTTGGAGATGGAATAGATAACTTGCGATAAGATAAGATCTGGCAGGGGGTAATTGTGGGGTGGCGCGCGGGGTGGGGTGGGTGGGTGAGGCGGACTCTTGCCTTGATTTTTCAATCAGTGGGTGTGGAAGTGGTGATTCTTTGGTCAGTATCCACCGTCATGCCTTTCCCCTGGGCCTGGCACTTGCCTGGAACGCAACATCCGGCTCATCGCATCGAGGCAGCAGCGACACATCCTCTACCCGGATGGCAGCCATGCGTCAAGGCCAACGTCCGAGTCGCAATGATTACCGCGATACGGGAGTGACGTGCAGTGCAGTCTTAGTAGTCTGCACAAGTTCTCAGACTCCGAGCCCGCAAGAATCACCATGCATACGAGAGAAGTCCGGTCGCACGACGAAAGTCAATCGATTGACTTCCTCGGATAGGGGACATGGGACGATCAGAACAGTGGCCGGGTCGTCAAAATTAAGTACGGCGGCCGTTTTGGGACCAACTGCCGATTTACTCAATGATCTTCTACCTCAACGCCATTGCCGTGGGTGGGCCAGGGCCGGATACTGATTTTTGGTGAGTCGATGCCGATTTTCGGAATGGGGCCTACTACCGTTCCGCAAGAGTGGAGACGTCCTTGGACGCAGCTAATGGAACTGGTGCGCACGAAGCCTTTGGACGCCTAAAGCTGCAGTACGCCACAGGCCCTAGTGTGGCTGGTTCGGACGCAGCTAAATTGGTGCGTCCGAAGCCTCACTGCGCCACAACCTGTTGTGGCTGGTTCGGACGAAGCCACTGCGTCCGAACCTTCACTGCAGCACAGGCCACATTGCGGCCACTGAACAGATTTCGTCATCCGTCATCTCGTCCTTCTTCTCCATCACCAGCTCCTGCTATCGCATCACCACGCCGCAGACTTGCCGACCCACCTCCATGTCAACCAACGGTTGCCGACCTACAGTGGTCGGCGCCAACACCAGTTGCGGTCCCGATCCCCTGCTTCACATTCGCGAACAGGCAAAAGACTTTGAGAATGCTTCAATCCGTGCCGTCGCTCCCTGCTGCCATCCGCGTCCATTGTCTTTGGCATCGATCTCGCCAAAGGGTCCTCCGCTCAGGCATCCACCCCGCCAGGTGCATCTGCTTTTTGCCTGTAGGCCATCTCGTCCATCAGGATTCATTGCTCGTCGTGAAACTGCATTGCTAGCCTCTGCAGTGCTACCGAAAAACTAAGCCTGTGCGACGACCAGCAGAAGCCAGGAATAGACGTCCCATCGCGGGGTACTTGACAATTAATGCCTTCGCGGTCATGCATCAAGCTTGTACTTTGACCAGTGCTGCTGGCACGGGTTAGTAACGTGGGTGTTGTGGGTGAGGCCATCTCTTATCTGATTTCCCGAACAGTTCGGGAAATCAGATAAGACAAGGACTTTGCTTATCGGAGGCCAAAAAGTGCAGCTAGTGCCCGGTCCCCCACAGAGGTAGGAACCTTCCTTATCTGATTTCCCGAACAGTTCGGGAAATCAGATAAGACAAGGACTTTGCTTATCGGAGGCCAAATGCAGCTAGTGCCCGGTTCCCCACAGAGGTAGGAACCTTCCCGACGGGACATTCGTATCCTCAACACCCACTGCGCCCAAGTCGCACGCACCCGAGCCACGTCCCGGGTATGCCATCTAGCCAGAAGAGGCAGTAGTCAGTCACGCGTTCGAAGCTCCCGCGGTGTGGCAATATGAGTACTATCGATCCTGTCCTGTCGGTCCCGAGTGCCACATTGAGTCGGGCTCCCCGATCCAAACCAAGTCCCAATCAGTGTCTCGTCGTCAACCTGTGATGCTATTCTGCGTACGGAGAGGCGAGGGAAGGGCCAGCGCGCGTTGCACTGCGGCCTCCTTCGTTGCAAACGGACACCAGCAACCGTCTCAACCTCGGCGACCAGCAACATGGTCTTGGTGCCTTGACCGACATTCTATCCCCTAGCAGCGTCGTGCTGATCGGATCCTCGAGCTCTGTGCCGCTGTCGATTTCGAATGCCTGTCTACCTATGCCCGTTGCGAAGGAATCGGCCTGCCTAAAATCGCTGCCTCATTATCGTTGTGGGGGCGGTCTCTTCTGGCGAGGCATGTTCCTGGTGTGGCGGTGGCAGGTACGTATCTCTCGAAAGTCCCCAATCCTTTGGGGACTTTTCACCTGCCCCACAGTCAGCGACGCCACAACAGGTGGCTGATTACCTGAGATGTCCCCATCAACACCCCCCACGGGCTGAGTATCTACGGCCAGCTTCAGCACGATTCTCGGCGCCATTGAGCCGGGACCATGCTGATTTGATGCTGCGACAAGCGCTCGCCAACATGGGGGGGGGAGGGGGAGGGGGCGAATTTGACACTAGCTGACCAGGGCATCAACTGTCGCGACCCTCATGCCAGAGAAACGCGCGCTGTGACCCGCAATCAGACATCCCAATATGCAGCGTAGTGCGCCAACAGCTAACCGCCGGCTGCCAACGCGCCCGTACTCAACGACATTTGCGCGTGTGGCCTGCACTAGGCTCATCGAGCGCATATAGTGGGCGCTGCCCGCCCAGGCGGCCAGAATTTTGATCATCGCGACACGCATACCACCATTCGCAGCGGGAGGAAATGCAAGTCAAAACCACAACCGCATTTAATGGCGAAGCAGGCTTCCCCGAGTAGCCGACCTCGGACGATAGAGCAAGCCTTGAAAATTCTTGCTGGCAATATCAAGAAACTACTCGTTCCATCCGACAGACCGATTACGTGCGATGCCTGTTACAACTCAGGTAGTCATGGAGACCCATCTTTGCAAACTAGGCGAGCTGACTCGGAGTCGTGGACGAAACAGATGGCATATACCGGGCCTCCGCTAGGCAGTATATCTTAAGCACGAACAGCAGTATCATGGACATCAAAGACATATATGCAGGAGAAAATAGAGAGCAGATCATTATCAATAAAAGTCCTAGTAAGGTACGCATTCGAAACATAACAGGGTACAGCAGCAGCAAGCAATTCTTTATTTACTCAGACAACAAGTAATCCTTGAAGAGAATTCTGTCTCGCATAGCGGCCCGCGAGGAGTCTCCGCCTTATTCACAGCCAACTGAGCTTACCACAGCACTTTCAGATGTTCAGCACATAGCACAGGACGGCAGTCCCAGGCCCATGTTTGGCGGTCTTTATCGCAGCGAAGGCGGTTAGCGGTGCCTCTTCTTCCAGCATTTCGACGTCGAACTTGCATTGGACAGCGCTCCCCGCAAGGCAAGTAAACTTATCAAGTTCATTCAATCAATCAACTATGAAGCCATCGCCAGTCAATCAAGCCAAGTTTGAGGCTCAAACTTGATTGACTGCCCTGACTCTTTTAGCAGTGGTGCCTTAGGACCTAGGGGGGGCCTAGGGTGGGGGCCGAGGCCCCTGGAAAACCCGGAAGATCGTTAATCTAGCCCGGCCCAGGGGCCGGCCCGAAGACCCCGGAAACCCGGCCTCGGCCCCGCTTCTCGGCCCCCTTTCCGGGCCCACCCTCCCTCCGGAAGCCTCGCTCACGGGCCCTCCCTTCTAGCGCCCACTTATACGTAGGGATAGTTAACAATTACTTACAATTAATTACAATCAATCAAGTATGGTACCGTGATGTAGCAATCAAGTCAAGTTTGACCCTTACAATTGACTTGATTGCTTTACAGGGAGCGCTGGTTTAGGACGACACTGGTCTGGACTTAGAGACCTGGATTTGAGCCGAGATGCTCGCCTCTATATTCTGGCATTGTTCCGAGCACCCGGGGCAGAGAACCCTATGTCCCAAGTGGCTATGGGCAAGAATGAGAGACATCTTCGGCTCGGCCTGGGCTACCGAAGGCGAGTGTGGAGACAATGCGATCGTTGATTTCCAGGGCTTCGAAGTGTCTCGCCAGAGACGGTGGCTGGACGGAAGGTCTTTTTTCCCTTCTACCTTTTCTTCTTCGCAGTTTGCCGCCTGGAGGCGCGCCTTGTTGACTGCCGTATGACTCTCACGGAGAAATATTCGAGGGCCAGGATGGCCATAGAGGTTTCTCTGGACGGAAAGTAGCCTGTTCCGACTCTGGCAAACGCCTCGGGACGAAGAGGGGCAGGAGCGAGAGGTCAAGAACCAAAATCTTATCACGATGATAACAGTAAAGGTCGCACTCTGCGAGGGAGCGATGGCGGGTGGTAATTAGCTTCCGTCAAACCATGGTAATCCCAAATCTTACAATAGATCTGCCGCCCCGAAACTATTTCAAGTGAATTATATTAGCCTGAGCGCTGTGGCCGATCGAAGCACTGCGTCTCCATATGTCAGATTGCAGGGGTTAAATTAGCGCCACTTAGCCGCTAGGGGAGGACCAGATAAATAGATAATCCGCCCAGTAAGAATAGCAGGCCCTATAAAACCTATACATAGAGTTTTACTAGTTCTTAGGGATATATATATAATATATATCTAAGTTAATTTATTAATTAATAGTTTAATTTATATTAACTAATATACTACTAAGTTATATATAATACTAAAGAATAGCTAATAAGTATATAATAATACCTCTAAATAATAAAAAGATCCCTTTAAGGAGTATAGAAAACTAAATACTTTAGATTAACTAAGTCTAAGCTCTCTATTATTCTTATTAATTATAGTATATTATAGACTTTAAGAAGTTCTCTAAGAGTACTACTTAAGTTTATAAATTAGCTTTCTAGAGGCTTATAGTACTTCTAAAACTCTTATATACTTCTAACTACTTACTCTAAAGGTTTTTAACTATAATAGTCCTCTTTAAAGATAATAAGAAAATACCTTAAATATAAAAACTTAAAGATCTTTTTTAAGTAAACTATACTTTCTATAGTAAACTAAGAATAGACTATAACTTTTTTAAAAAGAAGTAGGATAATATAATAAAAAGTATATAAGAGATTTAGTAATTTATTAAGGAGTTAGTATCTATAGAGCTCTTAAAATATTATTATACTACTAATATAAATCTTAATAAGTAGCTTTATAAACTTAAGACTTATATTAGCTATAGTAAAAAAGAGTATAAAACCTATATAATCTCTAAATATACTATAATAATTATAGTTCCTAATTAAAAATATCTCTTAATAAAGAAAGATATAGAAGTATAAATCTCCTACTAAGAAAATATAATCTATAAAGACTAAAACTATAAAGTTCTAAATAACTTAAACTCCTTAATCTAATTTCCTAAATATATTAGTATACTTACTTAGAACTACCTTAATATATAAATATCTACTTACTATATAATTAAACTTCCTTTAATAATCTAATATAACTTTATAGTTAGTAAAGTTATCTCTAATATATAAATATATCTTATATACTTTAAAATTACTCTATAGAAGTCTAAAGTAAGTAGAGGTATATTTAGCCTTATAGTTTATAATAAGGAACCTTAACTAAATAAAATTAAGTAATCTAATAAATTAACTAATTATAAAATAAGTTATAGGAGAAGCTTTTAAAGGGGATAAAACTTAAAGTAACTCTTAATAGTAATAAGAATTTACTAAAAATAAGAAGAATCTCTCTTAAATACTTAAAAAGTAGAAAAACTATACTATAAGTTATATTATAATATATATAAGCTCTCTAAGTATTTCTATATTAATATAATAATCTAACTAAAGTTATAAATCCCCTAAATAGTTATTTAATATATTCTTAATAGAAGAATAGAGAATAATAAAAACTTTATAAAGTAAGTCTATAAAACTATAAAGTCCTCCTTAAAGTTAATATAATTTTATAAAAATACTAAAAGATATATTAAAGTAGTATTTATAGTATTAAAAGAATACTCTCTTATAAGATCTATAATACTAAACTTAAGCTCTATAATATATATATTTAATTATATAAGATAGTTTATTACTTTATAAGGTACTTTAGTAAGAGATTTTCTATAAGTTAGGATATATAAAATACTTATTAAGGTATATAGTATAACTAAAATCTTAGTAAGAGGAGTAAATAGTATAATAAAGCTATAATTATTTAATATAGCCTTATATCTTAAACTTATAAGTAACTTAATATCCCTTTAAAAGCTATACTAGAGAGGGATATAGTAAGATATAAGCTTAAGTAATAACTACCTATAGAGATCTAACTATATATTCTTATACTTATTTAAGAGTATTAATAACTAATATATTCTTAATTATAAACCTCTAAGTAAAGTAGTTTTTACTATAATTATACCTCTACTAGCCTTTATATAAAATAAAGCTTTAAAACTAAAAAGAAGATATAACTATATAACCTTAACGTATTATAAGCTTATTAAGGGATTAATAAAGCTTTAGTATTAGAAACTTAGGTACTTAAGGCTAAAAGCCCTCTAGTACCTATTTAACTTTATAAGAGAGGTTTAAATAATAAATAGGTATTAAAAAATCTTAACTACTAACTATAATATATATAGATAAGGGAAGTTATATCGCTAAGTATAATATATATTAAAAGAAGCTATTATATAAACCCTTCTAAGTAAGAGAATTACTCTTAACTTCTATAACTATAAGGAAAGATATAAAGGCTATACCTTAAGTATAATTATTATTAATAGAGCTTTAAAGCTAGCCTAAAACTTCTATTTAAGAAATAAAAAGATAAACCTACTCTTTAATACTCTAAATAAGTTTCTTAACTACTTTTAAACTATATTTAATATCTAAGTTAAGGAAATTAAAGTAGATAATAAAATAGTAAAATATAAATAAATTAGAGAAGAACTATATATAAGAGGGATTAAAGTTAAACTATCCTCTCTATATATATAAGTATAGAATAGAGAGGTAAAAAGAGTTACTATAGCTATTAAATAGCGTATAAAAGTAATAGTAATAAGAGTAAAGTTATTAGATATACTTTAGCTAGAAATTAATAAAGTAGCTATATATATATATAACTATATACTTATAGTAAATTAAGGCTAAAAGACCTTATATAAGCTTTTTTATAGCTACTTCTAATTATAAGAAAATATATATTTAGTATAACTAAACCTCTTATACCTTTAAGTATATAATTATTATATATATATAATAACTAAAGATATTTAACTTAAAAGAAATAAATATTAGAAACTTATATTAAAGGTGTTTATTAGCTTTCTTCTAAGTTATATATTAAGTAATTCTTTTTATATATAGAACTTACTAAAAAGTGAAGTATTTACTATATAAGATATAATATTTAATAAGAAGAAGTTCTATAGTAGAAATCTAGTATATATAGTAGAAGAGTTCTACTATATAGACCTTAAAGTAATCTAAAAATATATTACTTAGTTTATTAAGGTATTTTATAGTACTCCTATAAAGTAGAAAGTTAATAAAGAAGTAAATAAGATCCTTAACTATATTAAAACTACTATAAGAGAAGAGATTAACTAAGAATAGCTAGAAAAAATAGTATTATATATAAATATATAGTTTAAGTTTTAGCTAACCTCACCTCTCTTTTTAGAACTAATAAGCCTATTTATAGTATTTAGTAAAGCTTTTTAAGGAGTTCTTAATATAAGGGGGTAAGAAATAGGCTTATTAGTAATAAAAGTAACCTTTAGAACTTTATTTAAAGCTACTTTCTTAGTAGGAAGTAATTTATATAAAAATCCTTATACTCTCTAGAGACTAAATAGCCTAAATAGCCTATATATATAGCTTAGCTAACCTTATATAGCTATAAAAGTAGATTAATCTATAGATATAATAGAAAAGCTATAAAGTAAGAAGGTAGAGATTAGAAGCCTAAAAGCCTCTAAAAAGAGCTTAAAGAAGTATAAAATACCCTCTAGAAACTCTCTCTTATTAAGAGTAGTTTAATCTATATACCTATACTTTATAAGTACTTATTAGTAAGAATTACCTCCCCTCCTAATATTATATTAGTAACTCTTAAATTAAAAAGAATAGCTAAATTATAAAAAGAAATATAATCTCTTAGAACTTAACTACTACCTTCTAGTAAAAGGTTTCTTATAAGTAGAGAAATCTTACTTATAAGGTTATAAGAAGTCTAAGTTATAAAAAGAAATTATAAGAAATACTTTAGGAGATTAATAGGTCCTTAGATACTACTAAATATATATTTATAAACTTAATAAGTATAATAAACTTATAAAGCTAAAAGCTTAGCTAGTAATTTAAAGAGATTAATAAGTAAAGGATACTTAAGATACCTATACTATAATACTTATAAGTATATTATTTTAAACTCTAATAGTAATAATAAACTACTTTAACCTAAAGTTTCTCTAGTATAATATAGTAAACGTATTTATATATATTAAGCTTAATAAGATAATATATATAAAGTTCCTACCTAGCTATAAAAAGCCTAAAAGGGTACTTAAGCTTAGAAAAGCTTTATATAAATTCTATTAATCTCCCCTCTTATAGTAGTATTATCTTAAGAAGGAACTAAAAGACTTAAACTTCTTATAGGTATTAAGAGAGAATTACTACTAAAAGAAAGATTAAATATACTTCTTCTTCTATATAGATAACTATATACTTACTTACCTAAAAACTTCTTAAAAAGAAGCTAAAGAAGTAATTAAAAAACTCTAAAAGAGATACTACTTTAAAGGTAGTAAAAGTTTATAATAGTTTCTTAATATTAAGGTTCTCTATAATTAAAAAATAAGAAGACTCTAGCTCTTATAAGCTATCTATATAGAAAAGGTAAAAAGACTCCTTCTATTAGGATACTCTCTAGAGATATAAGATAGAACTCTAATAGGATATACTAAGCTACTCCTATATAAAAAAGAAGCTTTAAATAGTAAAGTTAATCTCTATTAGAGAAAAATAAGGACTATCTTATATATAGTAATAATAATAAGATTAGACCTTATATTTATAGTAAGTTATTTAGCTTATTTTAACTAGAATCTTAAACTAAAATACTAATAAACTATAGATTAAGCCTTATAATATCTCTATAAGACGTACTACTTATATATTAAATATAAAGTTAAAGTTAAAAGCCTATATAATACTCTTAAAATAGCTTCTAATATAAGTTTTAGTAATAATACTTTAAACTAAAAAAGCTCCTAAAGATTTATAATAAAACTTTTTAGAAGTATTATTATATAAAAGGTAAATAAATAAACTACTATAATAACTTTAACTATAGAAGTAAAGCTACTCTTACTCTTATTTATAGCTTAAAAAATAATATTTATAAGTTACTTTATAACCTCCCTCTAAGTATAACTTCCTAAAGAAATAAGCTAAGAAGTATCTCTCTAATTTATAAAAAGTACTCCTATAATAATATAAATTTAATATAATAACTAATAGATAGTTAAACTAGTTATTAAAAAGCTTATCTATCTCTAAATAAGGTTATACTATATTAATATCTATAATTACTAGCTTTATTAAGAGATCTATAAAAAATATATATTAGTAGTATATACTCCTTCTATATAGCTAATAATAAATAGTTTTATAAAATCCCTCTTATAATAAACTTTTAAGAACTTCTAAATATAACTAAGAATAACTAGTTAAAAAGAAACCTTTAAAAAGAACTATACTTCTAAGCTTAAAAGAGATAAAAAGAGCTAGAGGAAGGAAATAAAAAAAAAAGATATTTAAGATAACTTTATATAATAAGTATAGAGAGTTATAAAAATAAAGAGGAGAGAGTATAAAAGAACTTCTATTTAAAGTAGAAAAACTACTAGAGAGACTAAATATCTATAAACCTAAAGTTTAAAAGTAGAACTATCTTAAGCTAAAACCCTTAAGATACTAAGAAACTATAAAATAAAAATATTTAAATACCCTTAGGGGTAAGAATAGAAAAGATAGCTTTATAAGAAGTAGCTAGAAAGATAGCTAATTTAAAAGTATTAAACTAATTATAAAACTCCTTAAAGTTAATATAACTAAACTTAAAAATATAGAGGAGAGTATAATTAAGGTTATAATAAGTAGCTATAATAATACTTTAAGTATAACTAAGAGTAGAATAAAAACTAAAGAAAATACTTAAGAGAGTAGAAGAGGTATAAACTAAAGTCTTTAGATAAGGAGGAGGTATAATAATAGAGGGCGTAATAATAAGAAGTATAAAAACTAAAATAGAGTAGTAAATATATAAAATATACTTAAGAGGAATAATACCCTTCTTCTTAGTAGCTTTATAAGCTATAATAACCTTATAAATTATATCTTAAAAGTCTTCTTAAATAATACTAATTCTCTATAAGAAATTAATAACTATATAGAAATACTTAATAAGGGATAACTTATATTTTAGCTAAAATAGACTTATTACTCTTAATATACTTCTTTATTTTATAGAATATATAATAGAGGGTAATAGTCTCTTTAGTATTTATAAAGTAACTACTACTTTTTATATAGTAGTAATAATAAATATTCTTATTAGGAAAATAATAATTAGAGTATAAATAACCTCTACTAAAAGAGAAAGAGTAGCTAAAATAAAACTTATTTTCTAATTTAAAAGAGGAGTTTATAAAATTAAAAAGGTTATTAATACTTATAATAACCTTATTCTCCTCTTCTTCCTCTTTACTTATAGTAGTAGTAATCTCTTTATTAATAATAGTCTCTATATTAATATAAATAACTTAAAGAGCTACTTCCTCTTCTTCTTACTTCTTTTTCTTAATAGTAATATACTAAATAAGATAAGTAGTAATATAATCCTTCTTCTTTTACTTAATAAGGGAGATAATAAGAACTTTAGTTTCCTTAATCTCTTTTTTCTCTTTAGCTTCTTTTTTAACTTAATACTAAATATTAGAAGGGTAGCTATATTTCTTCTTAATAAAGGTCTCTTTAACTTTATTATTATTAAGGTCCTCCTCTTTAATAAACTTAAGAGTAGGATACTTATTATAACTAGTAGGATATATAGTAGAGGAGATAGTAGTAGCTAAAAAAGAAGGATTAGTAATAGAAAGGAGTTATAAGAAAAGATTAAACTAATAACTAAAACCTAAGAGAGAGAGTAGCTTATCCTCCTCTTTATTATTAGAAGAGATAAAAGAGAGAAGATTAGTATAATAAGAATATTAAAATTTAGAGGTTTTAAAAATATATATATAGTTAATAAGTATAATATTAAAGTAAACTTTATATTTAGTATTAAAAGTATTATAAAAAGATATTATAAAATATTTAATCTACTTAATTAAAGTATTAATATAGTAGTAAAAAGAGTAATATAAGGTTAATATATAATTTATAAATTCTTAAAAAACTAAAAGAAAAAAGGAAGAAAAATAATAAGAGGTAAAGGTAGTAGAATATTATTAATTTACCCTCTTACTTTTAAAGAGAACTAAGGTAATAAGTAAAACTATAACTAATTAGAAGCTTTTAATTAATTAAGTAAAATAGATAGTACTTTATTCTACTACTCTAACTACTTATAGTAAAAAAAACTATTATTCTATAACTTATAAAATAACTAAAATTATAATAATAAGAAGTAATTAAAGCTATTTAGAAGTGCTTAATTAAGCTATAAAGATAATTATATAATTATACTAATTATCCCTAAGGGGGTATATTAGATTATAGAGGTTAAATTAGTACTACTTAGCTACTAGGGGAGGACTAGATAAATAGATAATCCGCCTAATAAGAATAGTAGGCCCTATAAAACCCACGCGCAGAGTTTTGCTAGTTCTCAGGGATACATACACAATACACATCCAAGTCAATTTATCACCATAGGGCCACAACCACATGCGGGGTATTAATTACAGGTGCCAGCAGTTCACTATCAACCGCCATGTGGCTGAGTCGGCAACTCAACTCCGCAAGCCTCTACAGGTAGTTGGTGCGACTGCAGCCAGGGCAGTTATTAGAGGCTCCAACCTGTCATTCAGGCCATATCCCTGTGGCTAGCAGTTGCTACGCTCTCACTCCCACACATCCTGGCGACGGCTTGCGGAGGCGCGTCACCTTCCAGCAATAAACTCCTAAGACCGGTCTGCGTCGTCTGCTGCAGACCGCAAGACGTCGTGCGTAACATCTAAGTATAGTTCCAACCATGGGCTTTGGAGCCGGCAAACTGACTTCTGCCGAAGAGCCGTCGCAAAGCGGCGACGACGAGGCAGCTCCTGGCAGGCTCGCCGAAATACTCGAGCTCCTTGAATGGGACGAAGTCACTGCCAACAGAAGACTTGTAAAAAAAGAAAAGAGAAAGAGACAAGAAAAAGAGAGGGAAAAGAAAAGCGAACTTTAGTCTTGGCGACGCTTCACGAAGATGTGATTGTAGCTGATTTTACTGCCGTGGCTTCTAGCGTCAACTGACGATCCGGGCTGACCAGCAGCGCGTCAAGCTAATTCGTACACGTGCGTGAGCAACTTATTGGTCATGTTATCTCTCGCCCGGGGGATGCTATTTTACAGGGCGTGCTAGGGAGTTAACTGACGAAGGCGAAATACGGCGCGAGTTCGCCTTGTCAGTGCGCCTCGACCTGCTGGTCTATATTACATGGTGGGTCTGGTGTTGACTACACTGTGGCTAGCTACCGGTCACTGCCTAGTATGCCGAAGGGCTGGCTTTGAGCTGACAAAGTCGACAGGCTTCCGAGCCAGCTGCAAGACGGTCTTCTGAAAATCAAGGCATCTACTTGTCTAAACAATAACTTCTTGACGTCTAACAACGGAATAATCGGTGTTTACAGACGAAATATGCGGAAACTTCGTCCCCTTTGAGAAGATGATCGGAAACTCGATATCTGAGACTACGACTTTTACCACGAAGAGGTGTGGTGAGCACTGGGCGACATAAAGTGGATTTGGATGAAATCAGTTTTACCGTAGGAGCCGCAGAGACATAAAAGTGTTCAGAAGTGTTCATTTTCAGTGTATAAAGACGGTGTTGGCTCTAATGAATAAATGTTGAGACAGCAGATTACGCCCAAAAGAATACAGGCCATACGTTACTACAGCAGCAGTGATAGGGGACTCCTCATTTATGACTGCTTATGCTTTGTCCTGGTTGTCTAGGTCCAGCGTAACGTATGTCCCACCCTTTTCAGCCACCACTACTCAGCCTGGCTAATACTCAGCGCCGTCACGTGAGCTTTCCTACGCGATTTGTGAAATGAGATTGAAACAGCTCTATTAGTGCACAGCCGAACCACCGTAGCTTTGCATGCTGAATCCAATTTTGGTCACGGCTGTGCAGAATTCTTTCCATCTTTACTGTTCGCTTTGAGCCACTTCGCAACGACAGCCAAAACTCAGGATCTTCTGGCTTAATGCGGGGTAAATAGCTGAGGGCAAGTCCGACGGAAGCGGTCGATTCGGCGGGTCGCAATCCTGCTCTGGTCCGGTTACTGGGCTTGGGTTCCCTTTGCCACGCGCTCGTCTAAGCTTGATAGCCGTGACCGTCTCGTCGTAGAATCTAGTGAAAGGCATTACCGACAATGAAGCCGCTTCCAATGTCGACCTTCTACTTGCAAAGGGCATTTGGCGTTGTATCTCGTCGATCATGGCTCCGTTGCTACCGTCACTCATGGATACTTCTCTCATTCGCTGGTCAAGCCGCTGCCAAAACACCGTGTGTCTCTCTCCAGCGTGGCATGTGTATTCAACGCCTTCCCCTATAGCTTCTAGGGCACTTTCATGAAGCTCTCGCCAGGGCTTCGACCTGCCCACAGGCTTAGCAGAGCTCGGCACACGGCAATACTCCTGCCAATCCGAGACCGACAGATAGTGATTCGTCCTCTCTTGAAGACAAACGGCCAAAACATGCAAATCGCTCATGGTGTGCGAAATTGCTGTTAGGAAGGATGAGCTTCGATCCACCTCTCTGTCAGGGAAGCCTATCTTACAAAGGATCGGGCCGTTCCCCATTACCGCCTCCACGAGCTTGTGACCAACAAGTCCAAGACAGTTTTCCGGAGCCGGCTCGAGGACTTCGAAAGTTTCCATCCTTTCTTTGAATACGGTTAAGGACTCATTGTACAAAAATGCTAAAAGTTAGCACCTGTCTTCCTCAGTTACTGAAGACGCTTGCATGGAAATGCCAAGGTGCTAATGCAAATGATTAAAAGTGTCGCTACGACCAAAACGCGTGCGTGAAAGACATCTTTGAGACGCCCTTACTAACGCAAAATCCCTTCAGGCGATCGCTCCATGCATCAGCATCTTGTCGAAGCAGCCGCAGATTGTCTCGCGCCTCTGTGACTGATACCGTGACCAAGTCTTGTACGGCTCGCACGTGTCTACGTGCGGAGCAAGTCCAAGACATGGCAGACGAGAAGAATGGAAGAGCAAGGACAGACACTCTTCATCGTTTTCTTGGCTTCGGGTCGACGACTGAAGAGTTGCTCCGAGATGTAGCTGGGTCTTCACCGTGGCCACGTCTTTCCCGAGAAGGTTGTAGGTGTGATTCTGTGCTTGCAGCTGCCAGAACAGGATACTGGGAGACGTGGACATTCAGTTGAACACTGCCGTCTAGGCTTGGGTTCATTGCTGGCTCGATAGGTCGTAGACGGCATCGCCATAAACCCAAATAGTCGGTGTTGAATCAGAGAAAGCAGGGACAAATCCGCACCACCCCTCAATAAAGACCGGGATGACATGCCCTGCCCATATGCCTAAGCGCAGCTAGTTTCCGTCGACGAGACGAAAGTCTTTTGGGCGCATCTTGGACCGTGGCTCAAGGAATAGTGGCAAGTTGTCGCCTTTGGAGAGGTCGTTATGATTGAGTGCTGAACAGTAGTACGGTCTGGCCCGGTCGCCGTGGCCTTTGATGCCTAGTGCCCAAGCACGAATGTCAGGATTGGGATGGCCGGGTAGCTCGGGAAAGCAGTCTTCGAGTAGTTTTCTTCTGGCGCTTGATTCCACACTGGCCCAGTCGCTTCAGAAACCGTGAGGTCCTCCTGTCGCAGCCTTTCCCAATTCCCAAAGACTGGGATGCGGCGTGTTGCAGTCCCGTCCCAGAACCTTTCTAGAGGAAGAACCAGTTTCTTCCAGTTCACATGTCACTAAATCTCTTGTAGTCTCGTCTCCCAATGGGGGCCGTACTTCCTTTGAGCCCACTTGAATGTCGGATTCTGCTCCATCTTTCTCCTGATATCGTTCATTTCCACACTGGATAATTCAATCTCGAACATTACGCAGACGCGAGCAGTTGTTCAAGATTGCGGCGCGCGTCACTTGCCCTGACGTCCCTCCAATACGCCGTTTCCATGGCCATCATGTTTCCCATTTGCGTGTCGATCCATTTCGTGTAAGAGTCTGGAAGAGGATCCATCATCGCCGTCGAAGACATAGCTGGAGGTATGAGTCTGTGTGTGAAAGAGAGAGAGGGCGATAGTAAGTTGAGGCATCTTCAAGTCAGAGGTGAAGAGCGCGTTCTCGTCGAGTTAGGCATACCGCCGGACGGAGCTACAGCGTGATCAAGCGCCAATTCAACCTTGCTTATCAGCTACAACGTTTTCCTATACCGAGGTACCAACCACCAGGCGAGGTGCTATCTCACAAGGATCGTAGAATAGTTCAGGGCCGTGGAATCAGCAACGTGCTAGCAGATCCACGTAACCTGCTAGCACCAGACAGCCTTATTCCTTGCGGGATTAGAGCATGCCACTATCACATTCGAGTGGAGGGCGACCCCGCTCACGCCGTGTCACAGTAGCTGCTGCGATGATACGTATTTGGTGCGATTGCGTCTGTGCATGAACAGCAACCGTGAAGGACACTCTTGATCGCCGGGGCGTCAATCATGGAGCATCTGCTGGAGCCGTGGCGGTGTCCAGAATCCTGGAAAAATGGATTGAGAACCAAACCGAACATGTTCTCGCCATCCGTACTGGAAGGCTTGGCTGTTCAGAGCCCGTCTGCTCCCAGTTCATGTCTATGATTTCGGTCAGTTGCCCGCGCATGTCTTACGCATGACGAGTCCACCACCATGTGTTTGTTAGGGTCGGCTCCCAGGCCAACCCTTCCATATCTAGCAATTCTGGTGCCATGCCACCAGTGGGACTAGCTCCCAGTCCATGCTTTCCACAACTGTCAATCTCTGTTCAGCACTGTCTATGACCATCGGCCCTAGGCCTTTATTTCCTGTAGTCAACTCTTGATGTATCGTCTCATCTTGGCCGTCTAATCCCGCTGCGTTTGTATAAGAAGCGGGCCTGACTGAGGCTTTGATTAGTGAAAGTACTGATGTAGTAAGCTTCGCAGACAAGCTGGTCACCCAGGATATCGCGAGGAGAGATGGCCCGTCCGCGCCGGCGCCGCAAGTAGGGCATATATACCTAAGAGAATGTTTCCCGCAGGGCAGGTACATGCGCATACGTAGAACTACTTGTGTTGCCCACTTTCTGCCTGAGGAATATTGCGAAGCCCTCAGACGGTCGCCGTGGTCGCCTACGACCAATCAAACGGGCCAGCAACATCTCGTCAGCCATGAATAAGCTCAGTGTCAAGGAGTCAACCTGTAAACACGACTTCAGTCTTCAGGATCTCTGCTAATCCGCTGCCAGAAGACAGTCTGGATGTGGCGACCGACGACTAACAAATGGTGATGGTGAACCGCGCAGGGGTGCGAAACCCACGATGGCCCACTAACGCAATAGAGCCCCGAGTCGCAAGGTAAGGTAGAAGAAGATTCCTGCTATCGTGAAAGGAACATCCATGAAAGCAGGAAGCGCCACATACTCTTATGGCTTCAAGCGCCCGGTGTGCTGCAAGTTCCATGTCGAAGGCGCGTTCTCCCTCCGACTAGGCCACTATCTCGCAACGGAACACGACGGATTTCCGGTAAGATCCGGCATCAGCAAGTTTGATACAATCAGGAGTTCTAGGGAATGATGCTGGGTGAAGTTTGCGATGAAGAGTGTCGTCGACTGGTTCTGGAAGCGAGTAAACCTTTATTATCCGAAGAAATCTAGCACGTGGCGGAAGACCCGGAGGACGCTAATAAAAGGCCATGTTCGCGGGTGTCTGAGCTGAGGCCTCTGGAGGTAGTCCGGTCAATCACTTGAACAAGCACAAGATTGCTCGCCAATAGGTTGTCGTCCCATATTCGAATCCCACGCACGACCTGCATTAGTCTGTCAGCACTCTGATATAAAAGACCAGCAGACTTCAGTAGACGCATTTCGAAGTTCAAGCCCAAACATCCTAACTGAGCAGCTTCTCCTACTCGAGGCCTCCTTGTTACGATACTCCAGCAATCGCCGACGAACGTGACCATCAGCCCTTAATACACACCCGGGAGCTCCTAAAGCCGATGATTCTGAACCTCAGCCGCCAACTTGCGATTTGACAGCTTACGGTTGTGAAGAGTTGCGGACCGACATATGCATGCTATTCTCCTTAATGTTCATCAGCAAGCTGAGGTTAACTATTCTCAGTCCTATCCAACGCTGATGCAGACATGTTAATAGTATTACTGATGGCGCTAGGAATAACTCAGCGGGCAGAAATATTCTCTGATAGGTTATAGATATGGAATGTAGCCTCATGGTTCAGGACTGTTTTAGAGAATTTCCTCTCTACTCTCCTAGCGCGCTGTCCGATGGCTCATCAGCTTCTCTGTTCTCTACTTCGGCTTCATCTCCGTTCACGAGACGGCCTGCAACTTATACCTCAACAACAATAACACCTCGCCTCTCCCAGACCCGTGACATCCTGGCTGAACACCTTCGCCGTCCACATCTTTTCTGCCCCAAAGAAGACAAACCGCCGCCGCCCACAGCCCGCATCAACGTGTCACTCGAGATCTCCGTCACGCCGACCCTCCCACGCTTCGGCGAGTCCCTCCCGCAACTGGCCGCCTGGGCCGTCCATGGGACTGACTTCGCGCGCCGCATCATCCTCATCCTCGAGGCCGCCTCGCGTACCTTTGACGCGCTCGAGTGCGGCCTTTCGGCGAGCACGGTCGAGAGGGCGTTCAAGCACATGTCACCTGCGGATGGAGCCGGAAGCTCGGCAAGCAGGAGCAGACGCAGCGCAAGCAGCTCGAGTACTTTAGCGGCGGCGGCGGCAACAGCAGCGACAGCAAGGAGGTTGAGGAGGTTGCGCGGGGATGTGTTCAAGGCGCTGGAGAGCGTCGTTCCACGCTCAGCCGTGACGACGATCCGGTGCCGCGCGACGCAGGCCGAGATGGATCAGCTTCGCGGCCTGAGGGGGAGAGTGCAGAGGGTGTTGGTGCCGAGGACGACGGAGCTGCTGAGGGCGTCGCAGGTATTGGCGGCAGAGGCGAGGGTCGAGGGGCCTAGCAGGCGGACGTGGCCCGCTGGGAGGAGGAGGTTGTTCAGTTTGCGAGGGAGTTTGGGAAGGTGGTTGCGCAGACGTGGAAAGGGTGCGATGGGTAGATTTTCGGGTATGCTTATTCTGCTTATTGGTGAGTGTGCTAGGACTGGAAATTGGCTTCGAGTTGGAATTGCTTCTTCTCGAATGCGTTTGATATCTCGTTTATGCTTTGAAGTTACCGGCTATAATCAAAGACTTGCTTGGGGTCATAATTACTTCTTGACTAAGACAGCGAGTCGTTCTCTCACTCTCCTGTTATTCAGCCTATTGTAATGCAAAGAAACTGGGACGCAGTTCGGGCTCTGAATGCCTGGCGTTCCATGTTCTCTCATCTTAAAGACATTGATGTGTTTCTTACTGAACGAGGAGAAGTGGTTGAAGTGCTTTTGCTGCGTTCCTCCCACTGTGATATCTCTTGCTAGCACAGCTATGAATCCTGCTCAATCGCGATGCATGTAATCTCCGGCTCAAGTGTGCATGTAGCACCGCGATGAGGCATATGTGAGACATATAGGTTAGCTAGTTAACGACTAATCTTAAGGTCTTGATATATAAGAAAACGGATACTCTCTTATCTCAGCTGAATGAGTTTCGGTCCAGGTTCATGGCCTCCTTCGGCTAGCCCGGCCTGAGTGGCAGTCACTGCATCACTCACGTGTATTCAAGCTAAGCTAGCGAGGACCTGTTCTGACGCTGGGTGAGCTGTCTCTCTGAGAGTTATCCTTTAAATCAATAAGCCCCTTTTGAATCTGAAAGTTTCCGTCAGGTGCCGGTCACGAGATGCCTGCTGCTATCACAGCTTTGAGACCAGTGCTGCCGTTCATTATTCCACTTGTTGCCTCTTGCGATGCTGCATTTGATTCTTCCCGGGCTCATCTGGATTCTATCTAAGCGGGTTGTCATCATTAATATATCTCCTAGGATGAGAAGCTCATAGGGTTCGTAAGCATCATCTTATCGGAGGCTGGTCGCGTCTTCACCTGCACCCGCATCATCAGCGCGACCTCCTGCGTTGCCGATGATAATTACTTTCAACCTCTTTCAAATCTTTTCATGTATCCTCTTGTCAGCATGCCGTGTCCCTAGTTCTAAAACTTATAGCCGCCACTATGAAACAAGCTACCAGCGCCGTAGATTCCGGAAATTCGATGCGCACCAGCGTTCCTGAGTCATCTTCTGGCAGTTTATACTAAAACGTCTGCGCTCCTCAGCTCTAAGTCAGCCTCTTATGCATTCCACCAGTTCGTAGGTAGGTAGTAAAGCCACCATCTGGTTCTGCGAATGCACGTATACAGAGCTGCCCAGCTTGTCTGCGTTCGCAACAGAGATCAGCGCTACTAGTGCAATGTTAGCAATCGTGCTGCTGATGTTTCTCTCTGTCTTAGTCGTTAAGATTGAAATAGATATCGAGTTAACGCAACTCTAGACTCAAGATTAAGGGTGTGTGTTCAAACTAACGGGGAATATAGCCGGTTATGTTGTTAATTAAACCAATACAACATCCCAAAGTGATGGAATCTATGTGATTTTCTCAAACAAGGTGGTATTAACTTGAGATGGAGGTTGAGAGCGGGTGTTCTCGAGGCTTTTCAGGGTCTTAAAGATATAGCTAGGACGAGCCTTTTGCTATCCGCAGCTTTCTGAACCTAATGACCTTATGGGGAATTTGAAACTATTATCAGAAAGGTGTCCTAAGGGCCTCTAAAGCCCCTATTCCTCATAGAAGTGACTCTAGAGAACGTCTCCTCCTAAAGTAAACAGCACTACTAACCAACTAAGTCAAATCAAACAAATTAATTAATCAGCTAATCAAATTAAGGCTATTCAGTAAAGTAAATAATTAAGTTATTATTACTATAGATTTAGACGATTTGATTAAGTCAGAGGTTAAGTAGAAGAAATAAAATCTAGCTTCTAAACTAATTATAATTTTTAAAAGATTTATTTTTTTAATTAAAAAAAACAAAAAAGTTAACCTAATATTACAGTCAGCTATCTAATAGTAGGGTCTACTAACAGAAGCTAGGGATTAACACGTTATAACAATACACTAAGGTTATAGTTTAAGTTATAGGTTATAAGCTATAGTAGATCAGGTCTTTTAGAGACTAAGGTGATTAGTCTTAAACTTAATAAGTGATTTATAGTAAAGGTAAACTAAGAGTATCTATAAGGATAAATACTAAGTTAATTACTAAAGAGCTATAGAAGTCTAACCTTAAGCGAGGCTTAGGTTATACTATATATAAGTCCTAAATAGTGTCCTTTATCTACTTTTAAGTAATTACTTAGGTATATAAGTAATTATAATCAGTTAGTAATACTAACTAATTACTAAGCGTTTCTTCTTATACTCTACTAATCGTTCTCTTATTTTATTATTATATAACTTATACTATAGTTCTTCTATTCTAAGTAAGTCCCTATTATTCCCTTTAATTCTATAGTATAAATATTCTATCTTAGCTACTTAACGCCTAAGTAGGTTAGTTAACTATTATTTATATATAATAGGTTATAATATTAGGTCCCCTCTCTAAAGGTTTTACCCTTAAGACCTAATATAAGTAGGTTATTAGTCTTAAGTTAGGGATCTATTAATTATACTTCCTATTTTACTTATAATACTAACACTATATTAGGTTATATTTAGAAATTAAAATTAAGTACTATTTCTACTCTTTATTATTATAATTATATTTTATATATTACTAAGTTTAGTCTAGTTATTAATATACTTTATTCTTATTATTATTCTTTAGGGAAGTATTATAAGCTTCTTCCTAATAATAAAGTTTATAATAAATATACTTATTTAAAGTAGTCCTATAATATAGTAGTAGATATTATTTATACTTATAAGTCTTTATTTTTACTATATTTCCTATTTAGTACTAACTTATCCTAGTTAATTACTTACTAGATAAAGCTACTTATTTAGAGGATATTAAAGTAGCTAAAGAGGAGGTATTAAGAAAGAAAGTAGCTACTTTATATACTATATAGGCTAAGTTAGATAAATCTATAGCGTAGTTAGATTACTTATATAAGTAGAAAAGGATAGTATTTCGAAAAGGTTAGGAAGTTATAAAAGAGGAGCTAGTAATATCTCCTATATTAGAGGTTTAGTCTATAGGTAGTTTTAGCGTTCTAAACTTAGATTTAATTCTCAACTAGAATCTTAATATTCTGAGTTTCTTATTAGTAGTAGCTTCTCTACTTTATACTTTAGTTTGTTATCTTCTATAATAATAAGGTTATTTATTTATAATCCTTATAGTACTAGCTTAAGAAGTGAAATATAAAATACTAAGTAGTATTTTATAGTTTCTAAGAGTTTAAGCTTATAGTTAACTAGTGAGATAACTTATAAGATTTTAAAAGGTTTAAGTTTTTTATAGTTAAGTTTATTACTTAGTTATTTTATTTTGATATTTCACTATATAAAGTAGGCGCTATCTCCCTCTTTTAAGGTTAGTCTCTTAATCCTTTATTTATTACTAAATCTTAATATTTATTATTAGATAAATTTAAGTTTTTTATAAGTATTACCTTAGATATCTTTAATTTATTATACTAAGGTAGTAGCTTTAATTATAGCTAAGCTTACTTAAGGTTCTCTATAAGTAGTTAGTTTAAAGCTATAATTAAGGTAGAAGGGGGATTCCTTAGTACTTTCTTTAATTATGCTATTATAAACGAATTAGGCGATTAGTAAAAGTATAACCTAGTTATCTTAATTATAGTTAATATAAGCGTAGAGGTAAGTTTTAAAGATTTAATTAATTTATTCTATTTATTTATTAGTTTATAGGTAGAATATAGTAGATATTAATTATTTAATACTAAGTTATAATATAATTAACTTTTAGAATTTAGAAGTAAAGATTTTATCTTAGTCTAATATAATTTCCTTAGGTGTTTTATAGTTAGTAATAATATATTTAAGGAAGGTATATATATATTCTTTAGCGTTACTTACTTCTTTATATAGGATAAAATAGGTATACTTTATAAGTTAGTTTATAATAATAAGAATACTATTAAAGTATACTTCTATAAGAGGTTCTTAAGACTTTAGTAATTTAATAATAAAGTTAAAAGATATAGATTACTAAGCAGTTTATAGTATAAATAAAGGTTATAATATACTATAAGGTTAATATTAAGTAGGTTTACTTTTTAGGTATACTTTANTTTAGGTATACCTTATAATCCTTAATTACTTTTACTATATATTCTCTTATAACCTTTTCTTTATATTATTATTATAATTATTTCTAGGTTTTTATAATTCCTTAGTAACTATATATAGGGTGTATATGAAATTCTATAATTACTTTATTATTTAGTTTATTAGTTAGGCTAATACTAAATCGTCTAGCTATTATTAGGAGTTTAGCTATTAGTATTAGGTCTCTATTATTTTATTATTTAAGAATTACTTAGGTTTCTTTAGGTACTAGGATATTATAGTTTAGTTATTAGCTAAGAGCGTTTACTCTACTATTATCTAATCCTTTTTAATAGATTATTTAGAAGTTAAATTTTAAGAGGAATTTTAACTATTAGATTTATTATTTATTAAGTATTTTTAAGGTTATAAAGTATAAAAGATTTTTATAATTAAAGTATATAAGTATTTTATAAATTATTCCTAAGAGTTTAAGTCTCTATTTTTTAAAGGCTTTAATAATTACTATAAGCTCTTTATTATATATCTAGTAGTTAAGTTCTAATTTATAGAGCTTATAAGAGAAGAAAGTATATAAGTATAAGTATCCTTCTAAATCTTATTATAATAATTATATTCTAATTATATAGTTAGACGTATTAAGTTCTATTTTAAACTATTTTATTAGGTTTAGGATAATTAGGATAAGTTTATTAGCGATAAGGTCCTTAATTTTCTAAAACACTATTTATTATAGTTCTTCTTATATAAAGGGTATATCTTTATAGTTAAGGCTAGTGAGAGCTATATTAATCTTACTATAGTTTTTAATAAATTTATAGTAGAAGTTAATAAAACTTAGGAATCCTTAAACTTCCTTAAAGTTACTAGGTTTTAGCTATTCCTTAATAGTTTTAACTTTATTTCTTAATATATAAACCTTCTTAGGGGTAATAGTAAATTTAAAGTATTCTACTTTTTATATATAAAATTTACTTTTCTTAAGTTTAACTAAAAGTTTAGTTTTCTAAAGGGCTTATAAGATATAATAAATATCTTTTTTATACTTCTTAAGTATAAATAAGAAAATAAGGATATTATCTAAGTAGATAACTATATAGATATTAATATATTTATATAATACTATATTAATTATATTTTGGAATATTATAGGTATATTAGTGAGACTAAAGGGTATAATGAGGTATTTAAAATATCCTTTTTATGTTTAGAAAGTAGTCTTCTATTCTTCACCTTATTTTATTTAGATTAGGTTATAAGCCCCTTTAAAATTAAGGGCTATAAACTAGTTAGCTTTATATAGGAGTTATCTTATTTTATCTATAAGGGGTAGTAAGTAGCGATTTTTAATTATTATTTTATTAAGTATATAATAGTTAATATATAGTTATAGTTTTCTATTCTTTTTTAGTATAAATAGAATAAGGCTTCCTACTAGTGATATTAAAGGTCTAATATAACTTTTCTTAAGGTTTTCTTTAAGGTATTTATTTAGGGCTTCTATCTCTATTAAGTTAAGTTTATAGATTTTATTAAATTATAGTTTTTTCCCTTCTTTAAAGGGGATTTTATAATTAAAACTAGTATATTTAGGTAATTTAGTCTCTAATTTAGCTATAAAAAGTTTCTTATAAACTCTATATTCTTCTAGGATAGATAGAAGTAAATTATTCTTTTATTTAAGATCTATTATAGTTAATAGTTATAATATAGCTTTTTTTACCTTAAGGTAGTAGATATATTATCTTATTATTTTATATAGTATTAGCTTATTTAAGGCTTATTTTTAATAAAGCTACTTAGGGACTAAGTTATTATAGTCTTAATAGAGTTAGCCTTTACTTTAATTTATCTATAGGTTACTTATTTATAGCTAAGGTAGTTTTAGTACTATATTATATATTTCTAAGTTAGTAATATTAAATTAGATTCTTTCTTTTTAATTTAGGTAGCTTATTTTAAGAAGTATAGTCTTATTATAGATAGTACCTCCTTTATACTTAAATTCTTCTCCTTCTACTATATATAACTAATATAGTTATTCTTTTCCTCCCTATAATACTTTTAGCTTATTAATAGCTTAGAGGGTAATAAAGTTTACTTTAGCTTTATTATTAATTAGTATAAGTATTATCTATTAATTAATAGTAACTTTAAGTTCTATATTACCTTAATATCTTTATGATATTTAGTAGATAAACCTTTTCTTTATTATCTATTATAGTTCTATATTAGTAAATAAGTTTAGTTTTTTAACTACTCTAGGTATCTTAAGTAGGTAATTTACTTCTCTTCTTATTATACCTTTATAAAGCTATTTTTATAGTATCTAACCTGAGGAGGTTAGGGTCTATTCTTTATAATTCTCTAGGTATATGCTTTTTCTTTATAGTAAATCTAGTATTTATTACATTAATATTTATCCTATTTTATCTATTTATTATAGAGGTATTTTATAGGGAATTATTAGTTAGGGGTGAATATAGTGATATTACTATTAAACTTTCTAAGTTCCTATTTAGTGAGGGTATATATAGTATAGATATTTTATAGGGGATTATTATTATATTACTTAGGTTAGAAATAGTAGTTATACTTATCTCCTATATAGATTTTATAGTAGTTAAAGAAATATTATACCTAAAAGAGGTGTTAATAGTTAGGGTTAATAATTTTGAGGTATAAGTAATCTTTAATTTTAAGTTATAAGGTGTAATATGTTTTTAGTCCTATATTAGGTATACTATAAAGCTTAATAAATTATTTATTATTATATAAGTTGATTTACTTATATATAATTTACTTAGGTATATTATTTTTTTTAGATTCCTCTTTAGAGCTAGTATTATCTATATTAGGGGTAAGCTTATAGGTGATCTCTACCTAAGTATATTAATATATAATATTATAAGGTTTATCTAAGTTATAAGGAGAACTTTCTCTTTTTCTAAAAGTTTAGTTATTTATAAGATTAAATAGTTATTATTTCTCTAGGGGGTTATATTAATAATTTAGTTTATTATTAGATTCTTCTTTTATCTATTCTTAGAGTTTTTAATTAATTTATTTAATTCTAATAGGATTTCTATATACCTACTTCTTTTATTTTATATATAAGAGTATAGTACTAAGTTATCTTTCCTAAAGTAGGTTATAAGGCTCTTTTTAGATCTTTTCTAAGTATATTTCTTTAGCTACCTAGAAGTATAAAAATCTCTATTTATTATTACTTTTTAGTTCTTTAGGTATTATATAAGTAGTTTAGTTTAGGAGTTTATAGTTAGTCTAACCTTAGCTATTAGTTATTTTTAGGGTAGAATTAGGAATTAGTTAGAGTTACTATACTTAGAGTATTTCGTTTAGTTATTCTCTAGTTTTCCTTTAGATCTTACTATTACTAGTATATATTATTACTAAAGTTCTTAGATATATATCTAAAGTAGTTATATTATATCTAGAACGTCTAGGGTTACTATCCCTTAAGTAGTATCTTAATATTTCCTTATCTTTAAAGTAGATTTAATAGTTATTATCGTAATATTTAGTCTAAGATTAAGATATATATAGGGTTTTTATAATAGTATTAACTTATTATAATTATTTAGCTACTAGCTTCTAAGGAAGCTTCTTAAGCTATTTATAGTTTCTAGTAATATATCCTTATTTATTATAGTTATAACACTTAAGGTTTTAAGGTTTTTTATTATTAGGTTTAGTTATTATACTGAGATCTATAAGTTTACTATATTATCTATAGGTAGTACTCTAGTAAGTATTATTCTAGTTATTATAAGGTCTATAGTTATTCTACTAAGGGCTAAACTTCTAATAGGGCTACTATTAATACTTACGTCTAGAGTTTAGTCCTTATCTTTTTTCGCTTTTTTCCTTATAGCGTTTAAAAAGTTAATTATTAATCTTAATAGCTAGGTTAGTATATTAAAGAAAGTTTTTAGGATAGTTAATCTTAATAATCTTATCTTTAACTTTATCTTTAAGTTCTTAATAAAATATAAAGATCTTAGTTTTTTTAGTGAGGTTAAGTTAGATATTAAGTTATCTAAATATAGTAGTATATTCTTTAGTTAACTTTATTTATTATAGCTATATAAAGTCTCTCTTAACTTATTATTTCTTATTAGGGTTTTAGAAGAGAAAGTAGAAGGTATCTTTAAATCCTTTAAAGCTACTATAGATATTATAGGTCTTAGTAGAGTATTTATTTAAGGTTTTATACTTAAGGAACTCTTTTTAGATAAGTTTAAACTATTTAAGGGCTTATCCTTATAGGTAAGTAGTAGTATAGATAACTTTCTTAGTCTAGCTAGTAAAGTCTCTATAGTAGAAGTTCTAATAGTTCTTAACTTAAATTAAGAATAACTTAAGTTATTTAGAGGTATTATTATAAGTAATTAGAGTATTAAGCTTAAGCTTCTATTATCCTCTAGTAGGGGTTATAATAATATTAGTAGCTATATATAAGGTATAGATTTCTTCTTAGAGTTCTTTAATATTAGTATTACTATTTTATCCTTTAAGTTAGATTACTTTATTTTCTAGGTCTATAATATACTAAGGGCTATTTCTTAGTTATTATATTATTTCTTTAAGGCCTTAAAGTTTTATAGTAGTATTATTATATATAGTTTAGACCTTAGTAATATTATTATCTCCTTTCTTAACTCTAGCTTAAAGGTATTTATAGGTATCTTTCTTTAGGGTTACCTTATTATTAGAGTCTACTACTATAGGGGCTCCTTTAAGTTTTTTAGCTAGGTTTTAAACTAGCTACTATAAAGAGGAGGAGGTCTCTAGAGTAAGTAACTTAGTAGAGGTACGTAAAGATATACTTATTATTTTTACTATTAGTAGGTATTAATAGTTAACTTATTAAATAAGAGTAATTAAAGTATTATAGTTAGCTATCTAATAGTAGAGTTTACTAATAGAAGCTAGGGATTAATATATTATAATAGTATACTGAGGTTATAGTCTAAGTTATAAGTTATAAGCTGTAGTAGATTAGGTCTTTTAGAGACTAAGGTGATTAGTCTTAGGCTTAATAAGTGATTTATAGTAAAGGTAAGCTAAGAGTATCTATAAGGATAAATACTAAGTTAATTACTAAAGAGCTATAGAAGTTTAACCTTAAATAAGGCTTAGGTTATACTATATATAAGTCTTAAATAGTGTCTTTTATCTACTTTTAGGTAATTACCTAGGTATATAGGTGATTATAATTAGTTAGTAATACTAACTAATTACTAAGTGTTTTTTTTTATACTCTACTAATCGTTCTCTTATCTTATTATTATATAACTTATACTATAGTTCTTCTATTCTAAGTGAGTCCCTATTATTCCCTTTAATTCTATAGTATAAATATCCTATCTTAGCTACCTAACGCCTAAGTAGGTTAGTTAACTGTTATCTATATATAATAGGTTGTAACACTTAATATCACCTTTTCTAGCTACTTAAGGTTATAACCCTTATAACTTTTATACTAAAGTTAATAACTTAAGCTGGTTTTAAACTAATATCTCTATAATTCCCTATATAGTAGACTTACTACTAGCCTATTAAGTCCTATTATAATATATCTCTAAAAAAAAAAGGTAAGTAGTTATAAATATTAATTTAGTGATACCTTTAGGCTAATAAGTACTAAAGTAGGGCTAAGTACTTCCTAATAGTACTAGCCCTACTACTAAGAAGTGCTAGAAGTACTAAAAACGCGCTTTTTACTATACTGCTTAATTAATACATTTTTAGCCCCCTTATTAGAAGTTGAAAAAAGCCTATTTTTAACCCCTATATTAGCCCTTAAAAATAACCCTTTTTTAATATTACTACTAATACTGCTACTACTGCTGCTGCTACTACTACTGCTACTAATAATCCCTTAAAGCCCTACCTATCTATATACTCTTTTAACACCTTCTTTAATAGCTTACCTACCCTTATAATACTTCTACTAAACGCTAGCTAATATCTTAATTGCTTTATTAGCCTTATACCCTCACTATCACCTCATAGTATTACTACTTAACTACACGCTATATTAATAGCTAGTAATACGTTAAGTACTAACCTTAATGTAAGAGACTCACTAAGAGCCTTACCTCACGCTATATAGAAGAATAGGTCCTTTATTAACGCTAAACTAATCTTAAAGAAGGGGTCTTAAGGCTGTACTTCTTAGATTAGAGATAAGGGCTTCTTTATATATAAGATCTTACTTAATAATACTTTAGGTATAGCGCCTATCTAGTCTACTTTTTTTCATACTAATAAGCTATATAAGTAGTATATATTAGGTCTACTGCTATTATAATAAAGCTAGTAATATTAATAAGCCTTTTAACGCCTCAGCTATAAGCTTTACTATTAACTATCTTAAGATTTCACACTATATTACCTAAGCTAATCTTATACCTATTAATAACCCTAATAACTTAAGCCTACCTCTAAAGCGCTACTACTCTACCCCTATTACTATACCTAAGTTAAGAGTCACCTAAATTAAAGATCTAGCTATAGGTTTCCTAGTTAATACTAGTAACCCCTTCTTAACTTTTAGTAACTAATATATTTAGTATATCTTCAACCTATTTAATTATAATATTAGCAATTAGATTTATTAGTTAAGAGATAGTATAAAGGCTTATCTTAATTATATATATATATCTAAGAAGAAATAGATTAAGAAGGAGATACTTAATACCTTCAGCTAGGTCTACTTATTATTTAACCTATAGATATCGCCTAACTATTATGCTATTATTACTATTTTTAGCCACTTTATTAATAAGTTAGGTAAGTAAATATAATACCTCTTAGCCCTCTGCTATTAACCTAGTGCCTATACTAGTGAGAACATTACTCTAACAATACATATAGTTATTAGCAACTTCAGAATACTTAACTAAGTTAGTATAACAGTATATAATACCGCTAGTAATAATAATACCTATCTAAAGGCTCTCTATCTATCTATCTCACCACATTTTACTAAAAAAGATGTAGAATAATAACGCATTCAATACTATAGTTATATCCTCAATTTAATAGGTTAAGTTATTATCTATAGTATTAATTAAGTAACTTTAGAGCAAGAGTCTAATTATCATATTAAGGCTAGTAATATCTAAGAGGATCTAATACTTTAGAGATCGAGGGGGCTAGTTAGTAAACTCTATAACATTATTAAGTATATTAAGTTATTACTATAATATACTAAGAGGTTCTTAGAGATCAGTAATAAGCTCTAAGATAACCTTAATATGTTTACTCTATAAGAAGAGTTAACCTAAAAGCTTAAACTAATACTAAATAATATAATAAGATAGAACTTAATATATATAATAATTCAAAAAGCCCTACTTAAACATAGCTAGATTAATAGCTTTATCCTTAATAATAAGTCTATTTTAAAGCTAAAGTATCACCTACCTAATAAAGATAACCTCACTAATAAGGATTAGTATATACTCACTAAGCTTAAAAATATTCTTAAGCCTCTCTACTTATAGATAAAGTATTATAAGGGCTAAGGTAAAGGCGATAGGCATAATTAACTCTAAGAAGTTCTTATAAGTATAGAATATCTCTTAGATAAGTTAAAGGACTAGCGAAAGCTATACGATATCCCTATAAACGAAGAGATTAAAACTATAGCTATACAACTAGCTTAAAGTTAATTAATATAGTTAAGTTAGCATATAAGGTTATTATAGTAATCTTCTCACTAAGTAGTAGTATCCTTATAGACCTTATTAATTAACAGTATCCCTATATATACTTACGCTAAGTATGCTTCCTAGGATTATTAGCTTAACTATAGTATTAACTTTAACTTAAAGAGTTACCTATATATCTCTATTATTAATAGCTAGTTAATACTTAATAAGTACTACGCTAAACTCACTAAGTCGCCTCTATATACTATAGCTATAATATTACACCTTAGGCGAGGCATATAATAGCTTAAAAAATATTAGGATATACCTAAAATAGATATATAGCTTCCTAACGCTAAGCGAGGTCTTTATAAATACTAAGAACTATAATATACTAACCTACTTAATAATATTATTTTACTAATACCTCTAGAGGGCTCTTTTATATCTATCTTAACCTCTACTAAGCTTAAAGACTCTAAATATAGCTAATAGTTAAATAGCAGATCCTAAAGTGCTATTATTAATAAGGCTTCTAAACTAGATTGCTATTATTATCTATTAATTACTTAACCTATTAATAACCCTATTACCTAGTGGATTTTATATTACTAGACCTTCCTAACCCTCAGTAAACTTACCCTTAATATCTTCACTATCCTAGTGATAGTAATAAACTATAAGAGGGTATTTAGCCTTACTAAGCTTATACTAATGTCGTAGAGGCTATTAATAATACTAAATCTATTTAAAAAAACTTAGTACCTCTAGAATTAGGTTTAAAGTAGTAGTATCACTATTAGCAACTACCTCTACCTCTATAGGGGCTAATAGCGTTAAGATAACCTCAAAACACTATATTATATATATATCTAACCCCTAGAGACTTCGCAATAGCCTCACTAACTTCCCAAATAGGTAATTTTAGATTAAATCTATCAATTCAAATTCAAACAAACTAAACAGCTAAATCTGCTGTGAATTTTAGGCTAAACAGCCAAATCAGACCCCTCAATTTAACTTAATTAATTAGTTAGTAGCGCTAGAAGTAAACCCATTAACTACCCAGCAAGGGCAGAGTGTGCCTGCCATGCACATACTCTTAGCCTCATAACTAATAACCGAGACAGACGTAAGTTGGAGTTGAGAGTCTCAGATCTTGTGGGTGTGGTGTGAGTGCGGCCGCCTGGCCCAGCCGCTACTTCCGCGCATTAGAGACATAAGTGCCGCGGCAACGGACACAAGACATGAACAACGGCCGCGCCCGTGATCTGTGTCAATGGATTCCGTAGCAAGTGACATGGCCGTCAGGCACTAGCTGTTATCGCTATCCTCCCCCTGATGCTCTATTTCCCCCTCAAGACTCGCACGTTAGGCAACCTATGCGAGCCAGGAAACACAATATTTCCCTCTGCGCCGCACGATGTCCTTAAAACCGGACCAGGCTGAGGAGATAGAATATGCCAGGATTAATAGACAGACACGCTTGGCGCTGAATCTTACGACGTTACTATCAGCTATAGAGTTGACGGCGAGGAAGACTGCAGAAAGACGCTGCAAGGGCAAGAAAAAAAGGAAATAGGCGGCAAATATGCAAATGATGAAGGGGACGAGACTCGAACTCGCGCGGGTTGTCCCACTAGGAAACAGATGTTAAGCTGACCTTAACCTGGCGCCATAACCAACTCGGCCACCCTTGCAATGACTGATGACCAATATTCCATCCGCGGGAGCTATGCAGCACACCCGCAGGATCTGAATCTCCCCACACACTTCTAATACGCCCACGATCGGGAGGAAGGTTGGGAAGTGGAACTGACGAAGCGGTGCGAGGAAACGAGGTGTGACCTGGCTGGCGAGTGAGGACGGTGCCGCTCGAATTAATTGAGGGAAACAGTTTCGTCAATTATCACGCTGTCAAAAGGAGAGATTAACAACGGCTAGAACGCTTGGTTCTGCAACGCCCATCGGCATAAACGGCTTCGAAGGATCGACACGGCCATGAAGGGGAAGAGAAGACATGAGGTAATTGAGTGGAGGCGGACGTGATGAAGGGGAACTGGAGGCGCTTGGCGAATGTGCAGAATCAGAATGCCTGGATGGAATTGCGCAAACGGACGTGAGAGGACTTGATGGCAGCAGGCACATGCAGCGAGAGAGGCAGGTCTCGTGAATGCTGGTGAAAGATCGAAGTCTTGACATCTTGAACCGTGGCATCTGTCAAACGGAGGACACTTGCACACATGTTGGCCGCCGTCCCGGTATGAAGTTGACCTCATCTCTGCCTCGGCCATCTTACGGCTGCTTGGACCGCGGGCTGCTTGACCAGCCTTTGCTTGTGCGCTGGTTCGAAGCATGCTTAGTATTGGTGGGCTCTGCAGCAGGCGCGCGTCTTGTTATGAGTGATATCTGACGTGTCGCTGATATCGTCGAGCAGAGTGCATGATGGTCTCAGAGAGACGGTGGTTGGAACGGTTTGCATTCAGGTTTGTTCGATGGGAACTCCCACCTTGCGGCGCAACAAGACTTACATGTGACATGTCGTGCCCAGCGACTACCTGGCTGCCAACACTTGTTCGCAGCGTGCTGTCTAGAAAGATCTGAGCAATGCCAAAGACATCAGGGAGACACTCGCCTCCAAGCCGCGGGAGTTCTTCGGTACCATCATCCCCAACCCCCATCGCCGTCGAGCACCACATTTGGAATACCGTATTCATTCTCTGTCGATCGGCCGGGAAATTCAGGGGTGATTTCGCAGTGTCGCGGTGAAGGTAGAGTTGAGGTCGAGATCAAAGGGTGAGGGAGACAATGTTCAACACGTGGTCACGGAAAGTGTCGTTCTGTGGTTGCTCCCAAGTTGCGGACCTGGCGAGATGCGTTCTAAGGTAAGGAAAGCTCCTGCTCATCTCAGCCCGGGGAAAGGGGGGCACGTAGGGAATGTGAATAGTGGCAGCGACTCCACCTGTGGTAGCGACTCCACCTGTGGTAGCGACTCCACCTGTAGCAGCGACTCCACTGGTGGCAGCGACTCCACTGGTGGCAGCGACTCTACTACGCAGTATCTGTGGTAGTGACTACGGCAGTGACTCCACCTAAGGTAGTGGGGTGGGTTCAGGTGGAGTCGTTGCCAGTGGCACTTATGTGATTGCTCTGAAGTGGAGTGAGTCCCTGCGCACTCACTTAATTTAGCTTGCATAACGTGCATAGGTTCTCTATTACTACTTTATGCTGCACACCCTCTCCTGCTTTGAAGGCATCCCAATTAGCACCACAAACAAACACCTCGAACAGCCTCAAACCAGCGCTAGATATCTGGAACTTCCTTCGCAGTCCGCCATCGCCGCCCATCCATGTCGCCGTTCTCGCCCAACAGTCACAGAGTAACTTCATTTTCATACTGCCAACGGCTTCAATGCAAATGAATGCGGTTCAGGTTGAATCCTTCGTCCCCAGATCCGGCCTTATCGGCTAGCTAGCAGGGCTCTGCTTCCACGACTCCTTCGGTCTCGGCGCCGGCTCTCGTCTCTTGCCACAAACCCATTGTGATAGCTTCGCGAGCTGCCGAACTTTGCCTACTCTCTGACGCCGTCGTCCCTCACCATATCCTCGAATCCGACCACATCGACATCCTGCCTCTAGGGATTACTCCTCCCACCGTCTCCACCCGCTCATCTTTTGAGCTCGTTGCTGCTACAACTGCCCAGTACTCATGGATGCAATTCTCTCCTGGCGTCGCTCAACATATGCGACTCCTTTACGATGCCTGAACCCCGCCGCCGCCGTCGGCAAGCCTTTCCCTCTCGCCCGTGCTAAGCGTTTCGCTGCAGAGGCGCAAAATGCAATCGCTGCAATCGAGCCATTTTTGACCCAATGCATTTACGCCATGCCCGCTACAACACCATGTTGCGATCTACCGACGATGCTATGATCGCCTGGGAGCTTCACCTCGGATTCGCGCTTGACCTCCCGTGGTCGTCCGATGTCCTTCAGCATCTGAAATGGGCTTGCGACCGACTTCCGCGCGTTAAAGACGCTTCTGACGCCGATTTAGACGGGAAAAAACCGACCATGTCACCTTTCGCCAGCATTCTGCTGCATTCGGCGCCAGACTAGACTCCAACTCAGCCTTGCTAGAGACAGGACATCGAAGATGGAAGTCAAGCGCGCACGAAAACCTTCTTTTAGGGGGAGGTGCGATGGCCCGCCGGCAAAGAGCTCATTTCGGACATGATGAGATATGCTCCAGCCTCGTCCCTGAGACCTGCACGGTAGCTGCACAGCTGATGGCGATGCGCCTTAAGGCCCTCTACTCCGAGGTCCTCGGTGCAATCATGGCTCTCGTAGAGGCTCGAGCCGCGTCTTGTCCAAGATGTGTCACCTTCCCGCCCTCTGCCGGCGAATAGACAGAGGCTGTATATGCTCGTTTTCGCCGCCAACCTTCGATGGGTCTTACGCCGAGATTCACTCGGCTCACCAAGACTTGCGAAAGGCTCGCAAATCTTTACGATGCAGCATCCGTAGACTGGAAGACTTCATGTCCTGTCCGTGTCGTACGTTGTTGCAGTCTGACTGAAGGCACACCCAACATGAGGGACGCTTTAGTGGAGTCTTTCGTGACGACTGCATCAATGTCTCTAAACTTGGCTGTCATGAGCGGGGACATTGACGGCTCCATTGGTTGTGTACGACTGGTGAAAACTCTGTCCTGCTGTTGCTGTCACGGCAGCCTTCATGCTCTTTCACGCCATCTGTGACGCTTCACGCTGAATCTGCCAGACCATCTTCCTTTCCAAGCGGTTTGTGTCGTGTTATCCAACCAATATGTAGCCCCAAGTTCATTCCAGAAGCGTCCTTAGCAGCTCTTAAGGGTCTGCTCCGATGGATGATGCTGTAAGATCAGTAGATTATGCGGAACAACAGTCGGTGAGCGTGGCTGAATCAGTGTCAAGCCAACCTCGATCGTTAATGATTCCACATTGTGCCGTCGAGAAGGAGGACCGCGGGCACGATCCGGCGCTTCGGTCACCCCTCTCTCATTCTGGGATCATCGACGAGACCATTTCTCGCTAAAACCCCTTCGGCATGACCAAATGACCCGCCATATCTCAAATGGGGCGTCATAAGCCTCACAATTCCATGCTCCACCATCAACCGCATAGCAGTGGCAGCATAGAAAGCCTCAATTCCATTGCACTTCTCCGATGTGGACGTACCCTGCTTGTCTCCCCGTGCTCCGATTCATTCCAGCAAATGAATATTCACCCCCGCGGCACTTTGTTTGGAACACCCAAACTTCGCGGTCGCGCGACGGTGCCACTCCGTCAGGTCTCCTTTGTTGATTTCCATGCCCCCTGCTCGCACATTTAGACAGAACCGTTACTCAAAGTATCTCTTGAATAACGCCCAATCATCGCCACCTTTCTGTAATGCCTTTCGAGGTCAGAGCGCACCTCTTTGGTGAGTTCCAGCAGCAAGTATTACGTCAACCGGTTTCCAATCACTATGTAATCGATCTTACTGTTGCAGACGCACAGCCCCAGTCTCCAATGACGGGGATTGTCAGGCGGCAACGTCGCTAAGTTAAGCATCCCGTGCGCCCATTACCCGGGAAACAGCAACGGACGTATCTCAACATTCCAGTCGGGAATTTCGGAACCGAAGTACGGAACGCATTGCCAACTTTTTCTGCTCTCACAGAACCAAATGTTACATTACCTATCAAGCACCACTACCTCCATGTCACCGAATATGAACTAGAAATCTCAAATAACAACCGACGTGATGGACAGCCAAACTTGTGAATAGCAGTAGAAAAATACGCATCAGACAGTAGTGAGCGCCACCAAAGTCGCTACCCGATCTCTCTCAATGATGATTTTTCTTCCCAGTCAGCACCGTAGGTCCAATTTCCTCTGTCCAGCGAGGACCTGGTCTTCGGGTTTGACAACACGATCAACCGCATGCCCAAGCTGTACAAGATGCATCCAAGTGATAAAGCACCGGCAACTCTAAGAACTCACTGTAACTTCCAAACTTCTCAGCCCATCTGAGCGTTCTCTGCAAAGGATGTCTCAAAGCCGAGTTTCCTCACTCATACTACTATGTTAAGAGAAGGCAATTGGGTCAAGTTCTGGACAAGCCTGTGGGGGCTCGAGCACTCCAATAATTCGCCATCACCAAGGCGCGCACAGGCGGATAAGCAGAGAAGAGTTCCACGACGTATCTGCCTAATTCCCCCAACTCTTTCAATTTGTCTGTCAATGTGCGCATGCGAAGCCATGTTCAAAAACCTCCGGCTTACCCTAATTCGAGACGTCTCAAACCGATTAAGTGCCAGAGTCTGGGATTGTAAGCCAAGTTTTCCACATCAATTTTTTTAGTCGCCCAAGTTGAATGCCAATGTACAAAGCCGGCGTAAGCGCACCTGCATACCCTCCAAAGCCTGAAGTGTCAGTCGCAGATCCCAGCGACGCCTTTCCGGAGACCAGATCTCACCCGGGACTGTATCTGGAGTGGCCTCTTCGCCATGCTGTTACATCTGAGACTAAGACTCTTTTGAGTGGGAATGGATGGTGTGGATGCAGCTGCAACTCCTCCTATGGTGTCTTTCCCCGTGATCTTTTTAGGAGACAAGCGTGTAGTGCGACGGTCTCACCGATACCGTGACCGAATAGTACTGAACGCGGGTTGAGTGCTTCATGACAGCAACGGACCTTGCAAATTGGCAGGCCATCCGACTCTCTTCTTGCCTTGGATAACTTCAAGCCGCTGGAGCAATTCCAGAGCTTGAGTTGTGATCAGGGAACGGTCATTCATGGTCTTTACGGAATGAAATTGTTCCAGGTCGAAGGTAGCAGCGCACGTGTGATAGGACTTGGAAGACGTCAAAGCTGTTGGCTGGCAACATATACGGACTCAACAGCCGACGCAATCTGGCATCGAAGCCGGTAAATATCTTTGTCCACATGGCCTGGTATATTGGTGGGGAATATGAGGTGGGCTGGTAAGGTCTCAGAAAGACTCTGACTCTTTTGCTGCCGCATGTTCGCTTCCTCCGATTCACGTTCCACCAGACGCACTCGCACCGTCTCGGGCCAGGACCCGGGCAAAGACTGCCAAATTTCGTATGGGACCGTGAAGCTCGTGAGTCAGAAGGAGCTGCTACTCGAGTCTTATCTGCGCGCAGTTTGGGCATTATTAATGAATGAGAAAAGAAGCACCCGCTAAGTTCATCAGCGTCGGACGCGTGTGCCCTGCCGAACCCCGCGTGACCCGCAAGAGAGCAATTAAAGACAGACACACGCTAAGACACGACGGCGCGATATCAGCAATCATTGAATCGATCGAACATATCAAAGAAGAGCTATGGTGGAATGTTGGCAGCCACTCCTGGGCTTGGTTGAATATCGGTAGGACTTTTTTCCTCTTCTAAGACACGGATCGGGAGAAGTCCCACGATGAAGATCAAAGCTTTCGTAGTCACATGAAGTACATTGAAGCTCAAATCCGACGGTTATGCGGCCGAGCCGAGTTTCCTAAGGGAGACAGTCCCTTGCGGTGGCTCTCAGTGGTGCGCCGATCGCAAGTCGAACCCTCGATCCTCATTTCGAAAGTATCAGCGTGGCGGCATGACTTTGCAGACCGATCCTGGAGGTCAGTTATCTGAATTTGTCCAAAGATGGATAGAAAGCGTTAAACTCAAATGCTATTCACCACAAGTATCTAACCTTGAAAAGCTGATGGACGGGACTGTCATTACGACCCAATCACAGAAATTTACCTTAACTTTCATTCACTGCAGTATCAAATCTGCTGGTGGACTCTACTGAGGTTTATTCGTCTAAAGCAATTTATTTCGAGGCTTAACTATGCCCACATCAGCCACAGGGTACTGAGATACTACTATATCATGGAGGCGAGGCCGATGGCGGTTGGCTGAGCGTTGTCGAGTTGGAGAGATCGACGGCCAAGGACCTGACCACCGGCAAAACAGTTTCCGCTGGAGCCCTCATGCAAGCTATTAGGTTGGTGCATGAGTTCTAAATCGGGCACTGCTGATTATGGCGCCATAAACCCCGTCATTTTGACCGCTTGATGGGCCGATCCAGCATGCCGCATGCCAGACAAGGGCTGCAATTGGATTTACGCGGACCAGGTCCACCTGGGCTGCCCACAGAGTTCCCTCACTGAGCTTAATCCGGCTTCAACATCATTTTTCTAGCCTTCTTCAGTGCGATGTCTCACTACTTAATCCGAGCCAGGATCCTCGCAACATCCAGCTCCCGGAATGTTTCATTTGCAGTTGAGGTCCAGATAAGTCAGCAAGCGACCAAAAGCCACTGATTGGGATGAAATCCACGGTGCATGAGGAGCGGCCCAGGAACCCTATCAAATGAATTACTGAAAAAGATAAAATGCCAAGTCTCTTCCTAACTATCGACTGCAAACGAGTCTCGCGTTTGACAATCTGAAGCAGAATGAGAGTCACTGAAGATCTCAAAGGGTTCAACGATCGAGACATTCGAAGGCCTTCCTCGCTGGAAACAGTGCCCTCTAAAGCATAGGGTAGATGAGAACACAACCTAGAGTGACCGTTAAGAAACAAGGAGGCCCAGCTGAATTGTGAATGATGATGGAAAGACGAAAGTTTGGATTAGCTGGTGCTAGAAAGTTCCTAATGCAGACTGTCTGAAACCTAGGTTCTTGCAGTTGCGCCAATTGGCATGATGCAACGTGGCTGTTCCAGACGCGGTGGAAGTCGAAGAGGATCTAGATCGAGGCTCAGCAGTGCAATCTAAAACGGTAGCAGCGTTTGAGCTGGGGTCATTTCCGCTGGTGATTTTCAGATGCTAGCAACCGATTATTGCTTGGAAGACGTTCTTAAGAATTCAGTTGGCGTGCTTGGGGTTATTGCGGAAGCGATGGAGGCTGCGGACGGGCTGCACGTTGTTCGAGGGCGGCTGTGAAGTCATGTGTTGGTAGTGTATTAGCAGCGACGGATTTTCTGAAAGCGAAGGCATCAAATTTTGAGGGACAGCTGTCGACATCTCGACACCTTGTTCAATCATCCAGCTTGTATGCTGGGATCGGGCTGGGTAGGGTCGCGCAGGGATCTGCCCTCACTATGAGCAGAATATCTGCCTAAGTGGGATTGGTGTCCCTGAATGACTGGAACACGGGTCGAGGGCTTGATCGGACGGTGTGAGTCGTGCAAGACGGACGCTGAGCCGGCTCCGGCGAAACCCTGAATCTTGGTCCAAACCCCGGGTGAAGGCAAGGGGTCAGTGACACCCACTACCAGACAACTCTCATTCCGTCCGTTATACACTTCCATCTTGGATTATCAAGTTACTTCACGCAAGTCGCAGATAGCTCTCCCGATTCCTCATTTCCTCTGTCCAGTTCGTCTTTCAGCATCCGTCTGCAATAGTGTCGCAACGCTGATGCGGCTCTATTGGCAGCTCTCGGGTTAAGAACTCGCCATACGTTGCGTAAGCTCTGAAATTGATCATGCTCCAAGCACCCTCCTCAACCTTGGTCTCTGTGTCGAACGCAAGAGTCAAGCACATCTCCCTTACCGAAAATCTGTCTCTAGAAACACCCAAATCAAGGGCGCCTGCACCTATAATAAACTAATACTCAGCTACCTCAGGCATCTCGCTATTCACACCACCACAACCCATTACTCCTTTAACATCAAGATGTCGTCACCATACTACGTCGACACCATCTATCGCCTGGCGATTCGCGCTCTCTTCATATACCCCCATAGGTGGCCATAGAGGCTTGTCTGCAATCCTGACCCTCGGTTATTTCCCCGTGAGAGTTATACGGCAGTCAACAAGGGCGCCTCGAGGCGGCAAACTGCGAAGAAGAAAACTTAGAAAGGAAGAAAGATTCAACTACCTCAGCTGCCTTTCGCTGTTAACTTTGCGGATTCATTCGATGTGACGCACCAATCGGCTCTATCCTTTAAGACTCCATATCGGTGATGTCTAAGCCGCTCTCCGCGTGAGCTGGAATAAACCCCGTATGTTCAGGACTTCAAATGCAGCTAATGTAAGACGTCCATCACGCTGAAATTATACGTCACAACCTAATTTGACCAAACGTTGAATCAGATCCCTTTTTCCCACACAAGACCGACATATAAGACTCCTTTGCAGAATACGTTGACAGCCATCATCTCAGTGCACGCGAAATTCCCGTCTAATGTTCCTGAATGGGCTCTGGTACATGACTGGGGCATGCGCATGATGTCTGCTCGCGCCACCTTCAGGTCGCCCACACCCTGAAAAGTCATACTCAAGGGAAACATTGCCAGAAGTTCATAACATAACGAACACCTAGACAGGCTACACACGCAGCTTTCTGGAGGACTCTCTGAGCTGCTTGGATGCGTGTGACTGAACTTGATGATCCTGGAAGGCCTGCAAGCCGCAGAAAGAAATGGCTGCTCAACTAAAGGATATAATGACCACTAAGGGAGAAGGTGGACACTAGAACCCTTAAAAAGACTCTTGAATGATAGAGAGTAGATATTCTTCCATTTGGAAGAAGCGAAATAACAGTATAGAGCTAAAAAAGACCTTTGGTTAGCGTGCTGGCGCGTTGAAGGAGATGTGAGCTTGCGAAGTGGTGAGCCCAACTATGGAAAGGAAATTGCGTGGGGAGCGAAATCAAGCTATTAGTGAGGCGCGTATTGATATTATCCAAGTTAGCAGAGGCCTCTTACTAGTCAGAAAGTGGTCCCGAACAGCAAAGTGCCGCTGGAATGTCTCTGCTTGAGCTGTTGTCACAGCAAAGAAGTTAGAGCTACTGATTATCTGCTGCGACGAGATGCACTGGCAGGTGTTTGGTTGGGTTATGCCATTATGGAACCTCCGCGATGCTGAACTGACAGCATTTGTTGAGACCACAGCCTGTTAGCTCCTCAGCTGATCCCGACTCCATGTTTCGAGCAGGCACGGCAATGAGCAGCTTTAATACCACACCAGTCGGACAGTTTCTCAGCAAGAATGAGAACATATATTTACTTTTACAAGGCTCGGGCTGGTCTTTTTTGGCGGAGCCTTCATGTGTTTGAAGTCATTAGTTATGGTGCATAGACCTGTCTCCATCGCGCTCGCGAAGTACTCATTCATCATCTGAGACTTGGAAGTATGTGCCGACCAAACGGATATCTCCGAGTTCAAGATTCAAAAGCTTGATTCCGATTTCTAAAATATCGGGCCATGCGGCGTTGGAATTAATAGAGGTTTGAAAGGAGCCTTGGATTTGGCGTCTTGATAACTTCAAGACCTTTTCGAGTCTCTGTTGAAGATCAAACAACCTGCCGTGAAATACTTCGTAACAGATGTCCACGATACGGAGACATGCTTGGGTGAGTTTGGAGTCGCATGTCACCACCGACAGCGCTGGGCGCAGTAGGTTCCGTCTGGGGAATATTCGGTTAGAAGCAGAGGTGTTCAAGCATGAGACCACTTGTATTAGAGGTCCTCTCATGGTAGGATGTCACTAACGGTACGTCTCAGTTGTAGATAATCTTAACACGTTGATAAGTTTCAACATTTAGGTCTCAATGCTTATATCAGGGCTACGGATGGTTATTTTTGAGGGACAACTCATGATGGCAGAAATGGAGAGGTTCTTGTGTAGATAGCTCAGATCCTGTGCAGGTAAGCCGGCTCATGAATAAACGAACAGGCTCATGTGCGGAAATCCCGGCTCATGTGCATATACGCTGGCCCACATGCGAGCTTTGTGGATCATGGACAGGTAATACGGTTGATGTAAAAGCAATCCGGCTCATGTACCAACCTTTCGGTTCACATACAAGTATTTCGGCTCATGTGCAGGCAATAGTTCTCGTGCAGATAAACAGTTATTTCAGGTCATGTGTAAGTATTTCGGCTCATGTGCAGGTACGCCTCATGTACAGGTAATTTGGCGCTTGAGGTATTGTGGTTCATTTACAAGTGAAATGGTTCTTGTGTAGGTGATGTAGCTTCCGGCTATACACTGACACTTTATAGTACGCAGAGGCAAGATTCATTAATTTCTGGCCTGTTCGCAGGTAGACGAGATCTGGGGCCTTGTACCGTAGTTGACGTAATGCTATCAGATGGCCGAGCAAAGAGGCAAGATTTCCTTGTGACGCTGGTCTAGGGACAAAATGAGGTTCGCAGCGCCAAAACACAGGGCCCGAACGCGAATACGGGAAGGAAAGGCGACTTAGAAGGGGGGTAGGAGGGGGCAGTCATATATACTGCTGTCTCGATGTCATATCGGTCGGCTTTTCCCATTCCACACATGTGAGAATGCGTCTAGGCGGAAAGGGGTGATAGTTTGACTGCAATTACACCTGGCATGGTCACCTCACGGCCTCAAATCCGTGGCTTCGCCGCCAACATTGCTTCGCAAATGAATTTTGTCAAAGCACCGTTGTCAGGACATCCTGTTGTGCTAAGCTACACTGTCAGTACGATTTGAACCAAGTGTCAAGGTTGAGTATAGGGCCCTACGGACAGCAACAGAGCGTTTTAAGCCTCTGGCTGTGAGAACCTCTTGTGACGACCTCTTTGGTTGAGGAGTCATCTCTCGTGTGACGGCGTTCGCAGCGACTCGCTAGAAGGTTCAGCAAAGCTGTCGTCAGTTGGCTTCAGCTAATTCGCGGTCACGAGCCTATGCTAATCTCTGTCAGGCCAGGCCATGAGAGCCTCAGTGACCTGTTCGGCCCCGCTACGTGCGGCGGCGGCGCCGTTGCTGTTCCGCCGGTTTATTCGGCCAGAGCGCGCGTTCGACTTTGTAATGTTCAGGGGGTATAGATCAAAGTACTTATGTAATGTTTCCAGAACTGTGCCCGCCAACGGGGTGAATTTTGCCGTAGTCCTTTTACGGGGGATCCACGTCGTAAGTACAAACTCAAGTGTCAAGGCTGAGAAGGGACGAGGGTATCCGAAGACAGGCGTTGAGACTTGATGCGGACATTGCTTCCAGAAACCAGTGGAGGAGGATGCGCACGGGTCGTTCGACATAGATAGCCGTGATGGGAGGGGCAGGAGACCAAGGCCACTACACGCAAGCCAGCTGGGTGGTGAAATGGTGGCATATGTCGAAATGAGTGTTAGCACTTACTGGAGCGGAACCGAAGCCGCTCTTGTTGGGCTGACCTCCCATGGTCTGGGGACGGCTTTGTCCGCGGAAGACGTTGTTGGCTTGGGCATTGTTCCGCGGGGCAACTTGGCGTGTTTTCTGGGCGGTTGCCGCCGCTCCTACGACCGAAGAGCCACCAGACCGAATGGTTGGGGTCTTCTTCACTGCATGTTGACGGCCAGTCGAGTCCTAGGCGTTGAATATGACGGCGGCAGACTGAGACTGATACTGGGTCTGGGGCCTCGGCTTCTGCTATACGTTCCACGGATATATCTTGGATTGAAGTGCCGAGAGAGATTGCGCACTTGACTTGTATCTGCAGACCAGCCTTCCATGTTGCTATTGCCAGTCTGGTAGACTGGAAGAGATGGCTGAGCGGCCAAGACGCTTCAGGTGAGGGATTTGACAAGCCGAGTAATGGAGAGTGCTCGTCTTTCCATGGTATGCTTGGTAATGATGGGTGGCATCCAGACGTTGAACAAAGAAATGCTTGGTAGGGATTGCATGCCATTGAGAAAACGGGAGACCATAATGATGTTCGGGGCCGGTAGGAGCGTGCTATTGATATACCGTCACCAACGACTGCGGAAGCCGGGAATCTGTGGGATCCCAGCACTTGCGGGAATCGTTGGCTGCTGCCATCACTTATGGGGCTGGGCAAGGTGGTCACCATGCGTTCGAGGCCGCCTGAATCAATAACGGCGCCCAACACTCGCCATTTGCTCGGGTGTGTTCATTGGGGGTCAAGAAAGCCCAACGGTGAGGATAGCAGAGCATGGACGTGGCGGACGTGAGCTGAAGGAACTGCGACAAAAGGCAAAGGTAGTGAACCAATGGGCTGCATCAGCGGAACCAAAGACTCATTCAAAGTTGAAGCAAGTCAGAAGGTAATGTGTCTGAAGTCGTCAATGTCGAGCAGAGCGGAGGTGCGAAGGGTCAACTTGGTGGTCGAAGTTTTGCATCGGTTGTCATGGTATCAAATCGGGCGACGAAGTATCGCATCCTTTGGCGGGGTATTACATCGGTCGGTCATCGATGGATGTCATCGATTCTCGAGGTATCATGTCAGCTATCGAAGCACAACGGCGGTTGTCGAGTTGTACCTTTCCGAGTTGCATTTCGTCAGGTCGTCAAAGTATCAAATCGGTCGTCGGTCATTGGATTATCACGTCGGTTGTCGACGCATTGAAACGGTGGGAGGAACGATTACATCGTGTATCCGGGACAAGATCCTGGTCAAAGTTAGTAAGAAGCCGATACAGAAGGACAAGCAAACCACCCTTGATCGTATTGCTAATGTGGGCTGAATGGAGACGCAAAGAATTAGGGCTGAGACTCATGAAGAGAGTGGGAAGCCGAGCGAGGCGGGCCATGTCAGGCGGTTGGGGACGCCTGACGTGCCGGCACCAACGAGCAGGGCAGGTGGGATGGTGGACTAGCACCAAGTGAAAAGGAACCAGAAGGCGAGATACCGCCGCCTTCGCACTCGACGCGACTCGATCGCGTCTTCCGGGCGCCTAACGGGCCCCTGCTTGAAGTAAGGTAGTGCAGCTGGCGAAATAGGCGGCCTGCTGTGGCACCGAAACATCAGGCAGAGCGACCGTTTGCTGTGGCCAAGAAATACCGAATCGGGTATCGTCTGCAGGGTGAAAGATGAAGCCATCTACTTGTGGCTCCCACGGATGGCGAACACACTGAGAGTAGACGCGACCATCTCCCGTCGTCACCTGCACCGGGAATGAGACCACGATTCGAAGTGTCCTGGATCAAACCAACCGACCAGGGTACTTTCATTGCCAAGAGTCCTTTCCAATGGCCTCAGGATGGCAGCTTCCAGTACAACTTGTACAGCTCCAAGAGCACGTAGGGTGCATGAGGCCCACAACCACAACATGGGAGCTTCCGCGATGTACGGTCCAGTGTCCGGGGAAAAGTCCCAATTCTAGTGGGGACTTTTCACCTTGCCCGCAGTGGGGCCCAGCTGCCGAGAGCTCGGCCCCGTCCATTTGCACCAGCGACAGTGCGCCGTCAACTCCAACCTCGATAGGTCCACGATCGGTGTCATCAACACTCCTTGTGCGCGGACCCTTGTCATCGAGGCCGAGGTGCTCCTTGATCGCCGTCAAGACGCTGTTCAATGAACATAGCAGGCATTAATGCTTGCGCTGAGGCACATGGGCGCGATCTTGCCGGGGGCCGGATGGGTGACGGGGCCGGTTCCGTCAGCACTGCTTGAATCCAGTGTTGATGTCTTCAGGGAAAGCTGAACGTTGGCAATGTCGGGGTCTCCGAGCGCATCCCATACAGGGGTATCGCCTATAAGACGCAAGTCGGTAAGATTGGTAGCGGACAGGAGAGGGGGCGGTCGCTGCGGGTTTCGGACGTGTTGGTCTGAATGGCGATCGCGGCCGAGGGTTCGGGGTCGAAGAGTGCAAGATGAAAAGTCCCTACTGGAATGGGGACTTTTGGGTGCACATGGATGAGGCGGGCCCGTGCGTGCAATGGGGCCGCCGAAAGTGCTGTTGGGGGTACTTGGCACCGGATTTGTTTGCTGGCATTTTGGTCGAAATCCCGACCAGATTGAGGCGCCGACAGAGCTCTTCACTGCGACTGGCATCCACGAATGGGATATAAAAATACAAGAAAATGATGATGAGATGTGGATCACTCAGAAGAAGACATTTCCGTCAAATTGTAATTTTTAGGCAATCCTGGCGCTTGTAGTTGCGTCTTCTGCTGCGCGGCCGTCCAGAAGTACCTCTGCACGGCCCTGTTAAGACTCTAGCCACAAGCCACATCTCAGTCGAGCACCACCCAGCGTTAAGCCGCAGCCGATGATCTTGAAAGCGCGCTTGGCAGCAGTCGGCGTACTGTACGTAGCGGCATACCGATATCGAAAGGTAGGAAGGCCATTTCGGCTTGACCGTGTCGCCGGTAATGGCAGTCGTGCTGGGGTGAGCTCCGATCGCAACCTGACGAAGACCCGGGGGTCGATCACTGATCTCACTGCGGGGCGGGCATCGCAGCGCATCTCCAAGGCCACCAGCAAACACTCCCTCCTACCTCATCGCCGCAGGAATCACGAGTCTTTGTTTGAAGCCTTAATCTGGACCGATGCCTATCACTACCGAAGCACATGCAACCCTGCATTGCGCTTTGCCTACCAGCATTCCAACCAGCAAACGTTGCGGGCCTCGTAACCATCTCCCCGTCCCACTTCAATCGCGTGCACGACGCAGCGTCGACTTGTCGGTTTGTTCGCCGCCCGCCTCTCAAGAAAACGGCGCCTTCCAGACTAGTTCTTCGTCATCTTGTTTACGGCAAGATCGGTTCGTTTCCTTTCCCTCCCTATTTTCTCCAGACTTTGCATCGCAAGAACAACAAATTTTCGGCAAACGGCAGTCTCTCGTCAACGCACGCCAATTGCACACTTCTTTCGGCTCGTCGACATCATTGTTCCGTGTGGCACACGCAGCTTGCAAGATCCGTTTTCCTGCGACAACTTCGCCGCGGTGCCGACCCCGCGGGCGCCGCAAGACCCAGGCCTTTGACTTGTGCCCACCTCTCGCCCAAATCTCGAAAGGGTCCGGCTTGATCGCAATAGGTGGTACGGAGAAGCATTTTATGGTCACGAAGTTGGACCTCTGGCCGCCGCCTTGCCCGCGAGGGCCGCGAGGGGTTGATGCACCGTGGTGTAGGCGTGGGAACATTTACATGTCGAGAAGGAAACCTCAAGTTCTGACGCTGCCCCAATCTCCTGTATGGCGCGTGGGCGGGCATGTCTGGTAGACGCCTTGTCAACCGAGTTGGCGAGCAAGTTTGTGAAGCAATGATCACGGGATTGGACGGGAATTCTCAAAATCTGTCGCGGCGCATCAGACCTGTTGCCTCCCGCGTAATGCCCAGCCATCGGCCGTGTCTCGCCATCCTCCGTGACCGCGAAGGCTCGTCATTGTCTCCTCCTTCGGGCCACCCACCTTACCCGCCGTTTCCTCATCCCCGTCTCTCGAGGCTTCTTGGTCTACTCTTTCCTCCCTCGACGCTGCTATGAACCCTTCCCTAGTTTTTCCGTCACCTTATCGTCTTGGGGGAAAGAACGCGCCTTCTCACGCCCCAATCCGTCCTTCTGCGTCCCATTCACTCCGTCTTCCGAAATGGTGTCGTCTTTCCACCCAATCTTGCCTCAGACCTCAATTGGCCAGACGCAACGACATCGCCTGACAACGGAGCGACCAAAACTCTCCTGGAGTCTTCCAGATTGACCCAATCTTTCTGGTCGATCCACCCCATGCCGGGACCGAAAATGAGATTTCGATCTCGATCCTTGTTGCCTCCACTCAGCACTAGACCGCTTGAGGTTCTCACCTTGATACGAACCAATGCCTTACATCAGACGCAAGAACTCCCCACCCACCCAGGAAAAGTCCATGGAAATTTCAAACGGTTAGTCCTTCCCAGTGATTCGCGGCCTGCTGCATCAAATCACCAACACCCAGGAGCTCAGTCCATTTTCGGTTGCCAAAGTTTCCGAATGCGACCCCTTGTCGGATCGAGGCTGCTTCCTGAAAATAGAAGTTGCCCGCGCCTTTTTTTGCCAATGCCTCGCTGCAACTTTGCAAGACTGCGTCATGGCCTGCGGGGCTACCGAAGCCTGAAATGACGACTGGCTCTCCTCTGACAGCCGCGAGGTCCCGAAGACATCTACACCTAGCAACGGGGGTTTCAATACTCAAGCCGACTTGCGGCGTGGCATGCCAAGCCCTTAGCTGCCTCCTTGATTCGTCAAACTCATCGCTGGATAAACGCGCAATGAATGCACGACTCAAACGGACCAAGGCGGCAATAGCAGCATCCCATCCCTGCCACATCGTCTTCCCCGAAAATCGAAGCCATGTGTTGCGCCTTCGAGCCTCGTCTAGAGGAACTTCCGTTTGACAAAAGGAGTGCTGGCCTCAGAACTACGACACACCTTCCTTCGACCCCAACTCACTATCTCCAGATTCAACGCTATACATCTACTGGCAACACAACCGCAGCATGATGAGTCCTGGTCTGAACACGCAACCTCATCCAGCAAGAAACCCAACGACGCTTTAAGTCTCAAACGCTAATCGGGTACAGCAGGGGAAGAACGACTCTGCACGGTTGGACTTTGCTTTACGATGCGGCCGGAAGGTACCAATGCCGGTCACGACGGACTTCATGTGGTAATAACAACGGTGAAGGTAAAGTGCAAGCTGCCATCAACTTCAGAGGCGACAAATTACCAAGCTAGCAGCGCCATACCCAATACTCACAACACCATCTTTCAACATACTCCTTTTCTCCTTCTCGCAAACTTGTTTGTAGCTGCTGACTAGGGAGAGTAATAACGAAAAATGTTGAACTTCGATATAGCCAGCACAGCGTCCGGGACGAAACGGAAAGGCGGCTGCGAGGACAGTAGTGCAGCGCAGTCAGCTCCAAAACGCCACTTAAAGAAGCATGAGCCCTTCTGAGAAAGCGAGTTGGTCTGAGAGCGCGCGAAGCCCTACCTATTAGCTGTCGGCAAGCACGATGTGCTGGATACAGCATGGAGCATAGGTAGGAACCGACGTGTCGAGCCGGACCACGTCCGGGAGCTGACGGATGTCTTCATGAAGGGCGGCTCGAACGTGGTGCTCTGGAGAACCGTCTATTCGTCCTCTGTAGCGCTGAAGAAGTCCTTCGAATCTAGTGGAGAACGGACGGCAGCGATATCGCTATCTAAGATGATAGCAATAGCGACAGCAAAGCAAATTTCATTCACTAGTCCTCTATCAACATAACTAAGGTGGAGGTTGTAGCGGGATAGCACCAACTTTGCGCCCTGTGAGAGTATATTAAGGCAACGAGCGCACTGGAGTCTAACGCCTGATGGACGTATGAGCTATACGACAAAAGTGAGCCTCGTTCCGCCTCAACCTCAGCAGGAATGTAAGAGCTTTGAGAACCTTACAGATCAGCTCCCTGCAGACCTTAACATTAAACTACGTGTTAACTGCAGAGAACTAAGCCTTCTAAACAATCATAGGCAGATATGGAGCTATCTGGTATTGATTGCGTTAGTGGTAGGGGAGTCTATTATAGGGAGCTAAGCGACCGTTGACCATAGGCTTGTCGAGGCTCTCCGTCTTGGCAGCGAGAAGAGTTTTCTTACAGGTCGGCTCGTCACACTTTAGATCCACAAAGGATAGAGGGAAATCACGACGCGCTAGTGCCAGACCCATCTAGGGCTTAAGACCTTTAATATCTCCGCCTTTAAGTGGATGGCGGACCTTCGAATTAATGACTACTGGTTTGCGACGATGAAGACCGTTCTGGCCACGCTCGAGGCCCTGCCCCTCGACGAGACGTAGGACTTAGGACTGGAAGATTGGAGTCGTTTGGCATCTAGGCTGTAAGGTGACAAGGAGACAGCGGAACGGCCGCAGCCAGGACGTCGACCACACAGGATGTGGTCGAGGCTATCTTCTTCACCGGCAATGGTGACCGCCGCGTGGCCGGCCTCCTGGACATCTTGTATGCTATGTAAAGGGGAGTATGTTGAGCCGTCTGGCTGCTATAAACAATTCCTCGTGCCTCTCTCGCGCTACCTTCTCGAGCAGGCCACTGCCTCTGTGCTGACGGTGGTGGGTTGAGGTCTCGAGAAGCTAATTCTGGTCTATGCAGCCCGCAGCTATCGTCATCGTCATCGTCGTCATCACCTCTGTCGTTGTCGTCATCGCTATTAGCCGGGCGATGCTGAACTGGTTTGTTTGATGAGACCACGCTGGCCAGAACGATTCCTTGCAGCTTGCTTACGGATGCCGCTAGAACCTTTTCGATCCGCCGCTGGAGGGCCAGAAGTACAGTACCCTGCTTTCGTATTGGCTGATCGCTCAGCCGGGTGAGATCAGAGCAGAAAGCAGACATAAGCGTTGACACCTGCGCCTCGCGCAAACACCCCTCGTTGGCGTTCGGTGTTTCTCAGGCAGGGTGGAGGACGTGCGTTCCACCTTTGGGGTCGACGACACGCCGGACAACTCGTAGGAGACGTGCCCACGACGCGTGCTCGAACCGCTTTCCGTACGTCGGCTTGTCAACGTGTGTGATGTGGCTGGCGAGGAGCGACTGTGCCTCTGGTATCCGGAAGGCTTTGGTGTTGCATCGGGCAACACCTAGGACTTGCTGCTGGAGATACAGTGCTGTGTTAGCGGGGAAGCCGCTCAAGCCCCCCCTGGACGAGCTGAAACTATTTAAAGGCGTTTTTAAGATGCTCTAGAAGCTGCAGCTTATTCTTTAACTTCAGATTCACACTTTCGAGTTCAACTGCGCTTGCGCGGTTGACCCAGCCAATGACATGCTGCAATGCTCGGACGGCGGCTTCTGTCTCCGGCCTTTTTTTGCGGAGGAACCGCTTCAAGTCTGAGAAACAGATATCCTTCTCATGCCCGAAGACTTCCCCGCCCGAGGACAAGCAGTCTTAGTCTGAAGATTCCCCGCGACAACCAGCAGGTAGCAGGCAACGGCAAGCAACAGCTGCGACTCCAACCGCAGGTTCCTCAAAATAACACTGAGTCCTACCTCTAAACCGACGCCGCATTGAAAGGCAGGCCCGCGGGCGAGAAAAGTGATTTATCAGGAGCGGTCGGGAAGTGTGACTCAAGGTAGGCCAGTCTGTCGTGAAGTTACGCGCACTCATGCGAGAGCCATTCCAGTCAGTACCACAGTTGTGTCTCGCCGTCATATCTACAATATTCTTTCTATTCGTTTATGTTTATTTCTGTTTGCTGTACCTCACCTCCAGTGTTATGTCTACGGCTGTCATAGTGCGCTAGAAACGAGCTAGAAAATGCAAATCATCCTCTTCAGAACGTATAACCACCGAGAAACAAGACCCCTGACAAGCCCCGCGGGGCCTTTTTTTTTGTTTTGTCTCTCACATCTTACGACCCCCCAAAAGAGCAGCCCACCACTCGACCTTCCCAGCACGCTGCGCTCCATGGCGCGTTGGACATGTTTCTGGCGTTGGTAAGGTACGCAGTGTCTCGACTCGAAAAATGAGGCGGGGCAGCGCTGACGGTGCACTAGGAGTTAGGAAGCGGGTACTGTATCATGGCTGCGCGTCGACGATGAGAAGACTTTCGCTTAGAATTTGATTGAAGGATACCTTGATGAAATGACGAACAGGTGTCGCGCAGCAGATGCAGGTAGTATGGAGTGATGCAGGATCTTTGTTCGACTTGAACTGTGTCACTTGTTACGAGGAGCCCCAGTGGCGCAAGCTGAGGGCCTGATTGACACAGCTTCAGAGTGGCTGAGTCTTATCGTGGTGTTGGGGCAAATTCGACGCTGGCAGTTCGCGTCCGTCCGCGTTGCTTTGGATGTCATGATAATACCACGCTTGCTTAGATATCTGCCATAAACCTTCGTATCTGAGGACTGCTGGTTAGTGTGCCCGGAGAACTTCTGGGTATTTCTTAGTCGAGTCCCCTTGCCCAGATTGTTTGGGTAAGCTGTTAGCTGTTAGCTGTTAACTGTTCGCTGCCAGCTGTTACGTGTTAGCTGATAGGTGTTTGCCTAGGTACCTACCTACAAAAAACCATTCCCACTCCTAGTGACGAACTGCCGACTCCTATGCTGAAATCGGCAGGTGGATCACCTTGGCGACCGCCGCTGCTGCCAGCGGATGATATCCCGCGTCTCGTCTCGTGATTCCCGTCCCTTGTGACGGAGCAGCGGCAGTGCGGGCACCCAGTTGCACGCCTGAAAACCTAATCGTGCATTTCACGGGCCGGGCCGCAGCTAGGGTCATTCAGGCAGACCAGACTGCAAGGGTTCCACTGTGGGACTGCGGCTTGCTGGAAATGCACCGTCACTGCGCGTTGCTGGTGGACACTCAGGGGACGTGGAATTGCTCAGGGTCGTGCGTCCACCCTTTTGGTCTCGTCCGCCTCAACCTTCACCTCTCCATACCCACCCTCGAATTCTCAATCTTCCCTCTTTCCCCTCCCGTGTTCCTGCCCACGCATTTACAGGCTCCTTTAGGAAAGCACTGCGACAGGCAACCAATTCTCCTCAGAAGATGCAATCATCTAACCATCCTCTCAAGTCGACAATCGCTTTGAACCATCCCAAATCCCTCCTACTTCCCTCGCCGACCACCACTCATGCCTCAACGAGACCTGTTTTCGAGTCCGCATCTCCACAAGTACTTTTGTGGGTCCTGACATCCGATCTCCGAACGACCGGAAACACTACTATCCGCCACTCGCCCGTGATGAGCGAGCCACCGAGTTGAAGCTTTCCGATCCTCCCCAAAGATACCGCGGCCTACATGACCGTTGGTTTCCCGCCCAGATGATGCTCATTCCTCCTTACAAAGGTGTCGCTGCTAGCCTGCCTGCCCAAGTACTCGGGCTTGCTGATCTGACAGATCTCAGAGCCTATGCCTCGACCCCGTCCGATTTCTCTTTGCCAGCCGACTCACCCGCAGTCTGTACCCTTGCGAGCCGAAATATCTGCAAGACATCCGAGTTTGACGTACATGGGGAAGCGACGGAGGGTTCGAGAACCACCCTACGGAGGACCCCGAATTAGAGACGGAAAAGCAACTTGGAAGTAGTCTCGCGTGGCCTCTCCGCGAGCATGACGTGCACTGGTGGAGCGACGATGTGCAATGCTCTTGGGCACCTACCTTAGGGCAGCTTACGTCCCTGCCAGATAGACCGAAGTCAAAGTCAAAGTCAAGTTTCTACTACCCAAAAGATCGAATGCTACTGACCCGGAGCCTGCCAACTCATGCTGGTTGACGGCGCGGTTTCCTGAAGCTGCAAAGCCGATCCATCCGACATGGATGAACATCACACATCGATTTATAGCTTTGTTTCTACGTCAATACCGACGAGGTGAAAACGTCTTACAAAGATGCCGCTGGAGAGACGCAGCGCACGCTCCAACATACACAGGCTCGCCACGCCCCCTTTTTCGCATTCTCGACGAGTCTATCTCGGATCCAAGCAGTATTACACTTGTCTCAGGGATTCGCATGAGCAGCTGGCCTCTGCCCCCGATCTCGGGTCTCACATGCAATCAACCTTGAGCTGTGTCTTGGCATGTCCATCGCTGACGACCGGGCAGCAGTAGCAACCTCTCAGAAGCTTCCCTCACCGAAATCAGCCTCCAATTTCAAAGGCGTTGCAAGTGTCTGCCATCAATTACAGCATGTTCTGACCACACGCTGCCGAAGTTATCCAGTTTGGTGTTTCCCCTGTTGCCTCCTCCCTTACGAATGCGAGCTGCGAGTCACTTCGTGGCATACTTGGGCCCTTGGCAGAGCGAGGTGGCCGTTGCCGCACCCCCCAATGACGAAGTGTCGGAGCGAATAATCAGTTGGTGGGTTTTTTGTCGGAGTTAGCTCTCTGACCACGCAGCTCTTCCTGTGCCTGACCATTCCCCAGAGAAGCCGCGATCTACAGGGAGACGCTAGAAGCGCCGTACACCACACGCCGTACGCGAAGAGGCAAGAGGCAAGACATGCCCATTCCAGTAGGGGATCAGAAATGAATTTTCCGCGCTGTGTACTTCTGGGGTTGTGCCAGGCAGAAACATGGGTGGAGACAATGCCCGTCCTATGACCTATGGCCGTACGGTAAGGCAAGGCTTGACAGATGCTGTTTGTTGTCTCCCTCAAGGGCCGAAGAATCAATCGTACGTCAAACTTTCCGCCGCGCACCAGGCTAACTGCAGTGTTGCGCTGGGGATGTCGGCATAGTACGTGGCGACGCGCTGCTCGGGAGGAGAAGCAGGCTGGACCCCGTATCGACGGTCGCGTGGGCTTCATATGGCACCCGCTTCGCAGTCGACTGGACCGGCCTCAGCAGTGTCCTCGGCATCGCAAAGTCCAGCCCCTCCATTGTCCAGCCCATTATACCCACCACAATAGACCGCTTCAAGCAGGACCTGCACACCGTCCATATACCCCGACCTGTGCCGTGACTCCTCCCTCAGCCTTTCCAACTTCGGCTCTCGCTGCAGCAGCGACCGCGCTGCACTCGTCGAAGAACAGCTCGTGCTCGTATCCCCGCATTCGGACTTCAAGGTCGCTCGGGTCCGCCTGACGTCCATGCCCGAAAACGTGTGGTAGAGCGCGCCCTTCTCCGCGGTGGAGAGGCATTATCTACACAGGCACGCAACATCGTGTTATCGATGGAAATCGAGGGACGACAGTGATGAACCGACATCCTCAGATTCTCCCGCATCCCACAATACCTCTAATATATTTTCAAGCGTTTCAGGTGCATCTACTAACAAGTAGTCCTGCTCTGCAGTATCCTAACTGCTGCTATGCTGTAAGTCAGGTTGCTCTGCCCTCTCTCTGCTACCACAGCGCTCGCCAGAGGGTTCATCGGAAGATCATCTTCCGCGTTCTAGCTTGGCTGTTTTCTCAGGGACGGCTGTCGAGGCCGCGAGCGTCAGAACATCATCACCGAAGACGGCATTGCGTAAGAAAACATCAGTATCGTGGAGGGCAGCTTCTACATGAAAGGCGTCGCCAAGATTTGGTCAGTCTATAAAGAGGCAGCTCCTCAAAATCGCCTCGTCGTTTATCAACAGCCATGTCACTCACCCGAGTCGTGCAAAGGGAAGGAGGCGCGCCAACTACTTCACAGCTGCAATAGCGATGCCATCAGAACCGCGCATTTCCTCCGAATCCCCAGAAGCGTCGACTTGACCTCGACCCTCTGTGGGAGTATCCACCACGCAAGAACCTCGAATATTCACCGTGCACTGGAGCGGTAGGCTCTTCGGAGATTCGCCCAACCTCGCGTCGACGCCATCTTTGACCCCTCGTCTCGAGAGGCGTTGCGTCGGCTGACTTTCCCCTACTTCGCCAACTCAAGCGCATTTCCGCGCCAATAGCTACTTCCCATGTCAGAACGAGTTCACAGCAAGAAGCCTACCCTTACCCTCCTCAAAATTCGCCCCTACCTGCGTCAAACTTTCCATCAAACATCAATACCTACAAAAAACACCACACTTGTACCCCCGGCGGCAATTACCCCGCCCGGCGCGCTACCTTGGATATGCCCGGTTGGCGGCAACAACTACCTCACTCAGAGGGGACAGCAGACTTCTCGACAGCTGGCTGCTGTCTCGAAAATCACGTCTTTTTCGACCCTTCTGCCCATCAACTTCCCTCCGTCAACTACATCAACCCTTCGTTCGAGATCAGGCAAGCAACCAAGTTGTAAATCGCCTACCGGATGGACAAGCCCTGGCACCTGCGGCGGTCTCTGGCAAGCTCTACGTGACTGTGCTATGGTAATCCTTGCCTGCTACCTAGATGAGGACGTGAGGGGTGCTTGATAACGCCTTTTAATTAGGAGCCGCTTGCTAGGGGCCGGTCTCGTGTGCCGTAAGAAGCTCCCCGACGCCCATTTTTCTGGAAGGCCTCTCGATGCCTCCCCTGCTACAAGAAACCCCCCCCGGGTGGCGCAGGCGGCACGCCACAAGATTGACGCATGCGCAATCCGGGCCCGTATCTCTGAAAAGACAGGAAATTTAGAGTGATTGTGGGTGGGCTACGCAGGCTTAGATGGGATACGCTTGCTGGCAACGTTAGCAGGGTTACTAGGCAATCGTCGAAGATGGCGTCGCAGAGGGTGGCCCGCTCTTGCAAAACCCTCTCTTCTACACACTCATCCAGATCAACGCGACCATTTTTCTCAATGCAGGCTAGCCATGTTAATCGCCAGGTGCCCTGAGCCAAGACTGGGCTTGCTAAGAATTGAGAGGTCCTAGCGAAGTCGAGCAGATGAGCTCGTGGCTACTCAGTAGGCGCGCGATTAATCCTGTTTGGAGTTTTCAGTCAACCCTCTGCACACGTTCCTACTTCGAACTAGAGAGAGCTCATTGCCGAACATCTGATCACGAACCTTTCGGCGTTGGCGATACAAATGCCCAGTCCATTGCCGAGTAGCGCATGTCTGGCTTCGCCCTTCGTTCGGATACCACCATACACACACGGAGTCTGCGACCGAACGAAAGAAATCTAGTCGGTCGACACGCGTGATCGTCGTAGTCGTGCAGTGACCCATGAGCGCAGCACCGACCTCCAGTGTTCTACCGGGTGCTACCAGAGAGAGCTGTGTCCAGGTGAGGTTCGTAACGTTCTCTGGGTCTTTCGCGCGAGATCCTCTGCTTCCTCCACATCACACACATCATGCCATCCTAGCGTGCCGTTGAAACTGTGCGACAAGCCGTCAGTCTTCGCAGACGAATGATGGATTATTGTCTTGACTCTCAAAAGAAAAGCCGTCCTCGGAGAAGCTATGATCCCCGTCCTGTGTGGGCTGTTGGTGGAGAGGAAGGATTTGTTGGTATTGTTGTCAGATCTTCCACATTCTGCAGGGTGAGTCACCTCATGTGAGGCGGGCTCGGGGGCGGGCATGGTCTTGGCGTCGTCTCCTGCATGTCCTGGATGGACTTCGGTATTCAGGGGAGGGTCGGAGTTGCATCGGTGGCTAGTAGGGTGACCCAGGTGGATGGACTAACTGGTAGAAAATAGAAGAAATAGCATCTTTACAACGGAGAGTGTGAGAGGATATGATAAAAGGACAGCTTGGGGATGCTCTCGCAGGCGGTATAGAGCGTGGCAACGTCGCAATCAGGTCTGGATTTGTTTTGCCCTGGCGCGAAATGGTTGATTGCATTAGGAGTGTTCAAACCCTCTTGCAAGCATTGCACGCCCTCAGTTTGGACTCGTGGTGCAACAGCAGGGCATATCGACGACGAAGTGGACATTGCGGATTGCACAATTGCTCAGGCGAGGAGCAAGGTGGTAGGTAGATAGGCGTGGAGGGGAAAGAAACGTAGTAAACTTTAGGAGCCTTTGATGCATCATCAAAGAAAGAAGGATAAAACGTGGTGTAAAGCCAAAGAGGGACGGAGTGACGATGTTGTTGGCGAAGCGCAGCGAGTCGGTGGCGATGTAGGTTGTGGTGTGGGCGCGTAGGTTGCGGATGTCCCGTCGTTGCTGCTAGGTGCTGTTGGGTGCTCTGGTGATTCAGGGGCGCAGCGGGCGGCCTACGTCATGATGTGTTACAGGTCGTGGTGCAGTGCAGCGCAGTAGACATTCCCGGCGTGAATCTCACTGTCTCACGGCCCTCGGAGGCAATCGCAACACGGCCGAAGTGCGATGCAATAATCTGACCAATCTCAGGTCCGGCAGCAGGTGGTACGGTCGGTGGGTTGAGGACATGACGACCAACACATGTGTTAATTTCCAACACATGTGTTAATATCTAACACATGTGTGAGTAACGTGCACCCAACAGCGAACCTGCGCTGGAGCTGCCCTGAGCATGGTGCAGGTACAGGTGCAGGTGCAATATCCGTACCATCTTTCTAGGATGGTACAGCTGTAGCTAGCGAGGGCCGATACCATCTCTCCAGGATAGTACAGGATGGTACAGGATGGTACGGCTCCCTGATTGGCCTTGCTAGGTGGTACGGTGGGTTGAGGACATGACGACCAACACATGTGTTAACATCCAATAACACATGTGTTAGTAACGTGCAACTAACAGCGAACCTGCGCTGGAGCTGCCCTGAGCGTGGTGCAGGTGCAGGTGCAGGTGCAGGTGCAATATCCGTACCATCTTTGCAGGATGGTACGGCTCCCTGATTAGCCGCAGGACTTGCCGGGTGGTATAGTGGGTTGAGGACATGACGACTAACACATATGTTGATATCTAACACATGTGTTAGTAACGTGCACCCAACAGCTGTAGCTAGCGAGGGCCCATACCATCTTTCCAGGATGGTACATACCATCTCTCCAGGATGGTACGGCTCCCTGATTGGCCGCAGGACTTGCCTGGAGCTGCCTTGCTGCTCAGGGTCAGCCCTCAACAGCAGTTCCGGCATGTGTTAGGTGCTGCAAGCGATAAATGGTGCAGGTCCCACCTTTCCTGCGGATCGCCACGTGCACCGTGTTCAATGACACCACCTGGATGGTTGGGTTTTCAAAAACAGTCCGCCGCCGCGGATTCCCACACCCGCGCACAGACCAAAGCAGCACCTCATGAGATCCATCCAAACAGCTGTGGAGGGGGCGAGCCTGTGGTCATGTCTGCCTCGCCTGCCTGGGGGCTTGGTGCCTTGACGGATAGCTGTCTCAGTAACTTGAATCCATCATCGCTGCGTGGGACCCGTGGCATGACGCTGTGAAGTTGTTGGCCAGAACACGCCATTACTTTGGTTGGATCTTGCTGTGGAGCGGTGCGTTCATGCCCAAGGTAGGCGGTTTACACCTGTGACTTTCCTTGCCCTGGGCGAGTGGGTCTGTGGCGCCGGAGCCAGGTCCACTCATCTGGCAGGTACGTACCTTAAATTCGTACCTGCCAGCCTTCAATTCATCCAAGAAGGAAGGTGATACCTTCCATCTCTTCCACCCGGAACACGAACCCGACCGCGAGATGCACAGTCGCGCGGGGAAGATGAGCAACAACAGCAGTGACAGGTGCAGAATCCAAGGCATTATGGCTGGTATTGTGTTTGTTAAAATTACAGAGCACTTGATGGGAAATAGCATGAATGTGATTGATTCCCAGATGGCCTTTTCCCAACAAGTAGAATTCTGACTATGCCTCAATCCTCCGGCTTCAGGTTGGCCAACAGTTGCTTCTTCAGGCCTGGATGACGCCAAGCTTTGCATAAGGGGCATTGGCACCCAGAATGGTGATGCCCGCTTCATAGAAACTCCCCTCGCGGCCCAGCACCCCCCTTAAGTATGGAAGCGACTGTGTGTCGATTCATGGGAGAACTCTGAACCATCCGCAGTGTGCAAGCCGGACACGCGCGCGACCAAGCATCAGCGAAGACCGAACAGTGCGAAAGCTCCCGAGGTCTCGTCTTCCTTGAGAGTTGTTGTCAACTTGATGTCAGTTGAAAGCAGGAAAGAAATAAGCCCCAGCACTGGAAAACCGCCAAACAGACCGAGTTCAGAAGGCCCAAACAGGGGCAATATATCTAGTACCAGCCGACAATTCTGAGCCTTGGAGAATCCAAATTGAAGTCTGTTGAAAGTGCGCAACTTAATATACAGCCCACACTGCTGCCCCCTAAACGGCGCGGAAGTTAAAGCTATGGACACTTTGCCTGAAATAGCTGCCTTAGTATATCTCAAACATCGTTAAGCTGGAGGTGAGTCTTATGCGCCACTATGACAGGCACGTGAACTGCCCGTTTCCGTCCATGCAGCTGCTGGCAGGACATCCCTGGCAGTACATGGTCTATATGAGCTATATTCGCATGATTCATGTATTGCAAATATCTTAGATGGTAGCTGTCTCGGCTGTAGTTATTGATAGTTCTCGTATTGAAGCTGCTTGACTGGCTATGAGTCCAACACTGCTGCAGCGACAATCACTAATTGATGACCATTAGATTTCCGCTTTCCCGAGACGCCTCTTGTTTTCATCTTCAGGGAGGTTGTGCGTTTTCTATGGTTTACGATCAACTAACAAGACCACAAATAATAACCCAAGGTCAAATGCCTCGTCGCCAGAAAACCTGCAAATTCATCAAAGTGCGGCCGCAATCAACCACGCCAAAGGGAAGAAAACAAAGACCCAGAAGAGCAACAGGTCCGCCGAGAAGCTCGCGTCGTGCACCGAGCAATCGCTCCAGACAAGGAGGTGTAGGAGCTATGCGCAAGGAGTGATGGATAGAAAGTCACCAAGGACACGCACACAGACCGGGATTCATCGAAAAGAGAAAGTATTTTGACTGTGTTGGTCTTTTTCAGCCAGATACAGAATGAATTTTATCATTATCCCGGCGTTTCTGCTTCGTTTTGCATCGCGAATGTGCTGCTTTCGACAAAGGATACCAGCCAAAGAGAATAACATCATGTTCATCATGCCAATTTCAAATCAAGCCTCCACGCGCCGCCGCAAGTCGTGGCCTCCGTCAGAGCAAAGCGGCGAGAGAGCCATCGTTGGAGCGCAAGTGGCGTCTAATGTCAAGAAATGCTTCACTGGATAGGCTCCCCTGTGGTAAGCACTGCTGAACCTTGCTTCTTCGGCCGTCGTATGTAGTCGTTATGTTCCTGAACCCTACCTTTGCCATCGCCGATGCGCTCTTCGCCCTTCAGACACAAAGGATGGTGATGGTTCAGGCCCAGAAGAATGCCCAGCCAAAGATGGCCATATCGTAACGTTTGTAATGGTCCAATGATTTCGTGGTGGTGTCCTGTTTGTGTCTGGATAGCAGCCATTCAACCGCGACCAAGTGCAGCGTCAGCTGTACTGCGGAGTTTTGCGAGGATAGTCCCTGTCGTATTCGTGCTCAGAGTCCTCGGTTTCCGCCCCTGGGAGAACGATCGTGTTCGTCATTGTTACCCCTTCGCATTCTTGCTCTGACGTTGGCCTTCTCCGCCTCTTGTAAGCGGCGAGCTTCAGCCACGACCTCAGAGGACCTCGGAATATAATCGGGTCGCGACAATGAATTTCGCTTCGTTCGAGTCGGCGTGGGGGGTGGCAGAAAGTCTACAGTGTCGGCGTCGACAGCTTGGCTCTTGGCCGGGGTACGGCCGGGCCGCCGTGGTGGGGTGTTGAACATACTGGGCGTTGCAGCCGCAGGTACCGTTTCGGTCTCGATGCGCATCGTCCGCTTGAATCTCCTTGCCGGCGTCATCAATAAACCCAAGTTCGTGGGTGACTGCGCGGCCATTGCTTTCCGGAACTCTGTAGGTGTTTGGGGCGCGTTGAAGCTTGGAGGCTCTGGGTCGGCCTTGCCTGGAAGTGGCGCGAATCTGGCCGTCTTCTCCGGGGTTTTTGGAGCAGTGCCCCTCGCTGGAGCTGGGGTTTCGGGAACCGTGTCGATCTGCATGATTGGCACGTGGCGGTACACGGAGCCCGTTTGGCTGAGTACGTGATCTTGCTTTCGTCCGTCGTCGTTTGGATGGGGTGCGGTGGGATAGCGTGAGAGTCGATGGGAGTTGGATGCTCGATGATGCAGTTGGCTTTCCCCATCAGGAAAGCAACACGTTGGCACCCACAATAGCTCACCCCCTGTGTGCCTGCCTGAATATTGCAATGGCAGGCACGCCACTATGACGGACTTGGCAGCCTGGGAGTTGGAAGGAGCAGAACTGACACGGCAGGAGGAACTAGACGCGCAGGACCCTCCGTGACGTAATCGCCTGCGAGAAGGAAGGAGCGACGAACAAGCTTCAAGCCTGCCCATACCATTGTAGCGAGCAGGCCCCCGAGCAACATGCCAGCAAATCACCCCTCGATGAGGAATTGAAGCCTGGCGAGCTGGGGGGATCTCGTGGGCATTGCGGCATCCAGGATCGGCCCGACTACCAATAATGGCGCAGAAAGACAACCATTAGCCTCATCGCTATTGAGAGATTTGAAGGCTTGGATTGCGTAATATGGAATGTCGGTACTTTGAATGCCGCACACTCCGGGTTGCTCGACCAGGACTAGGGAGTCGACGGCTGGACTATCTCACCCCCAAGCTTCATTATCGACGTGCAAGAATGCGGCTATCTCGTTGGATGGCGAGCGGGGCTATCCGAACAGCCCGGCCGTTTCTTCGTCGAATACTAGCCAGCTTCGGGGTGGGCAGCCAAATCGGCCTCCTTGGGACAGGCCCCACGGACTGCATGGTATAATTAGGTATGATGGTTGAAGGAGCTCAAACAGAAAGTCCAAGAGAGCATGACGCAGGCTGCATAATTGGCACAGCCGGCTCTCCCCGCGATCTAATTTTGTCGAAATGTGGCTTTTAAAGCCTTGCATCGCTGCTTCACGCAGTCTTTTCTAATAGCAAGCTTGCCGTGGATTACATATTCGAAGTCTTGTCATCTCCTCCCTTTGCGCTGTCTCACAGTCAAAACTCTTTCGTCTGACCGATTGCAGAATTATAGCAGAGACAAACGCATGCCGATATTCAAAAAACGCCCTGATGAGAGCTGATACAATGACCGCAGGCCCAGGTTTCTAGCTCCTTAAAGCATGATCAAATCGATCTGATCTTCAACAATAAAATAGCTTGTTGCTCACCAGCCAAGTAGCCCATGTTTGCTCGATTGATTTCTCTCACCCACACCAAAGAGACCACTACCTACCTAAGACCATGAATGCGAAATGAAGAGAAAGCTACCAAGCCTTGCAATTATACCCTCCTCAAAACGAAGTATCAGCCGCCCCGCTCATGACCGTGCCTCTGCGATCGCAGCGGGCATGGTATGGCCGGACGCCTGTGAAAAGATTGGGCCGAACTATGCCAGAATATATGCCTCAACGAATTGCCTTGGCTCGCGCTATCTACGCTGCATGTGCAGGGCCTTTTAATCCCTTAAGTAGTACTAGGAACGTGGCCGAGAGGCTGAAGGTGGCGAGTCATTAAATCGTCATACGGCTAAAAGGCGTGACGACATGGAAGGTTTGAATCCCTCCATCTCCGCCAGAGTGCTCAGATTCATGTATGCCCGGTCGCTGCCCACTTACGAGCGCCCACTCGTCCACTGAACCAACCTATATACGGAATCTGAGCTGGAAAATCGCGTTTATCCATGCTGGCATCAGCGAGAATACCACTCTGAATCTCTAGGATTCAAGCCAAGTACAGAGAGCTCTGACGACCACGTCGGTGCAGGAGGGGCGACTTAGCTGTCCGCGATGCCGAGCCATTTCAGTTGAGCTGGAAGCACCGCCCAATGCGCTCTCGTTCAGCCGTCGAGCTTCTCCCCGGTGCGATACCACAATATCAGGGACCTGCGTGCGCGCAGCGCCAAGAGGCCAAGGACGGTGTAGCTCCAGGTCACTCGTCATGGGTACCCTATTCCAAGGACAGGTTAAGGTGACGCTGATACATGTTCTCTTCAAGATCTCGTCAGAGTCAATTCGCCGCCCCGCGCGACGGAGCGTGTGATGGTGCGAATGCCCCTCGCACCGGCCGACGGCCGAAGTTAAGTGGACCTGCACCATCCCAGCCCGGACGGTCCATGTGGGCCCGACTCGAGCTGGACCAGGTCTTGTGCTGCTTGGTGAGAAGCTGGGAGCGCATTCTCAATGGTGAGGTCCGGCTGAAGTTATATACTGCCAACCAAGCCGCGCCACCGTACGCGTCAGGTTCATTGCCTACCGATGACGGTCGTGCACTGATGTTCACGGCCCTGTGCCCGGCATCCGGCGGCGCAACTGACATCGACAAGGCGGTTTATTTCGTGTGTACTGTTCTCTGTAACGGTAAAAAGACACCCTCACCCAGATCAAGGGACTCCAGACCTTTCAGGGGGATAACGAGCTTTCACCTGGGCGGAAAGATGGAGGAGACTGAAGACGAGTGGTTGAAACGAGAGATCGCCGAGATGGAAGCTACTTAGAAGGATGAAAAGAAGCGTGAAAGAGGATATTATGAAGAGCGACGAAAAGAAAAGGAAGCAGCTGTAGAGACAGGCTGAAGAATCTTGCAAATAGGACGAAGAGATGAGAAGCCAGCAACAGGGAGCTGAGATTCTTGAAGAACAACCCAAAAACGAGCGTGAGGGACAAATTGGGACCTCAAAAGGAGTCGAGATGTCTTTTCGCCTGGTTGAAGAAGCCTAGTCTCAGTTCTGGTGTTTCACTGATTTGGTACAAAAGTCTACCTTCCGAGCAGGCTGAACCGACTAAGCCTGCTGAGCCATCACTTATGCTATCTCCAGCTCAGCCTGTGGGTTTCGTGACTTACGGCCGGTCTTGAAGAACCCAGAAATCAAAGCCAGCTAATCCAGAAGAGGATGCGAGTTGGATGCGAGTTGAGTTGACAGAGCTCACACCTGCCACGCAAACACTCGAGTCTGCCTGCAATTTGCAACTCCAGGAAAACGCAATTAGCCCAGATGGCTTCAAAACGCTGGGCCCTGTGCTTGATGTCAATGGTACCCCAAAAGGTAGCAAGCGCATGCGATAAGGACATACTCGCCCGGTTCCAAAACATGTACAAAGAGAAATCTTCTGTCGACTACGATCTGAAGGTCCATTATACCCTCAGTCCTAGTGACGAGCCTGGTTCCAACCCACCGAATTGAGTATATGCACCTTCGCTTACTTTAAGTCGTGCAGCATCTGGTCGTTCAATTCAACCAATTCCGAATTTTGAAGGGCCTATTGGCAACCTTGGAAGTCAGCCTTCCCAAACTTCCCTTCGGGCATAACTTCAGATGGGAGCTTAGCGGTATCCCCAGGGCAGCGACCCAGAATCGGCGCCTTGCCCTTGGGAGTTGTTCCAAGCCAGGTTGATGGAACGTCTCTCCGCTGACTGACCTGAATCATTTGAGGTCTTCACACGCTATTGCCAACATGATTACTGCGCCTCAGCAATTAGGTGGACGTGGTAGGCATACACCCCGTGATCGAGTAGCAAGTATGGCACTGCGAGTGGATCTGGCTTATTGCTGTCAGACGACGTCCGCCCCCAGCATATCGGTTATAAAAGCCTTCTTACGCGGGCTCATCAGTAGCTCTGTCCCTCAGAGGCATCAGGTTGAACCTTTGACAGCTAATTGTCAACAAATCATAGGCCAAGTCTGAGTGGAAATATGCATAAAGAAGTTTGAAGATTTGCCACGATGGCCGACACACTTCCACCCGCAGAAACCCCGCCCATATGGTGACCTCGGTTATGGTAAACTTGTTGAAGTATTTGTTGGTGTAGGCTTCGCAGCTCACTCCGGAAAGGTTCAATTTTGGCGCACCGCCACTATGCCCAGATGGCCGACGATTTGTATCCAGGCCACAGTACTGAACATACTGATGACTATCGGCGCATCATCGCCGTTGGTAAGTGTCCGCCCTACCGACTGAGCCTGGCGAGGGTAATCTCAGATAGTCCTAGTTGATCCAGGTGGTGGCGAGCTGGGCCACAACAGCCTCTTCACACCCCCAATCGCCACCTATACCTGGCCCCCACCTGGTCGATACATTTGGCTTCAGCCTTTTTACTACTGTGTGTTTATGGTCAGCTTAATTAGGCCCCAGAGGGCGTTTGACGTGTCAGACCGAAAGACCAAAAGCCAGACGCCAGAGCTGAGGATCTATTGATCTACTTGCCGTCCTTTAGCACCACTCTGTCGAACGTAGGGAGTTCCAGCTAGAGAACTCAATTAAGAGTCTGGACCGTCGCCCAGTTTACTCTACGGTTTTGAGATCCAGCTTGGTGCAGAACGTAGTCAAGCTGTTCATGGAAGGCCCTGCACCAACGAAGCAGTGCAGAACCGCCGTATACCTAGAAGTGTTCCAGGATGCAGCTGGTCGCAGAATTGCGATGAGTCGGCCTTGCTTGAAGCTTAGTGCTGCGACGGCTTTTTGGGCTGCTGCGGCGGCGAGGGTGTAAGCTTGGATACATAATCCGCGGTCTGCCTTTTCCATCCAGGCGTAGAGTTGGTGGCCGATGTGTCTTGCGCGGTGGTATGCTTCGGCCGGCGCGGCATCTTGAATTTTGCATCGGAAAGAACTGGGGGTTTATGTTTTGCTCTGCTGCCGCGATGCGTGTGCAATGTATTAGCATTTGTTGGTCTGTGGATCGAATTTCGTGACCGTTGATGTTGACTTGTAGTCATTTTTCCTGGAGCTGTTTGATCATGCGGCCCTTGCGGGCTCCTTCGTCACTGATCTCACTCATAATCATCGCATCTTCCTTCATAGCCATGCCATCAACTTGGATTGTGCCAGAGATCGTGGATCCACCTGCTAAGACACTGCAGTCAATACCAAAGGGTGCCACGTTGCCAGAGGTACTGGGCAGCCATGCGAACAAGAAAGTTATATGGGCTGTTTTCGCAGCGATAGAAAGGTCCATCCCGGCCTTCTCGCACACCGACGTACGCAGATTGTCTCGTGGAACGGGGCGGATATCCTGTTCCGTACCAATCCAATCTTCGTATGCTTTGAGATTTGTCGATGTAGGTTCTCCCAAAATGGCGAGGGAGAACGGCAGCTGTGCCGCCTGGGATTGCCTTGAGACCTGCCGCAAATCCATTGTTTGCTTCGCTCGGGTAATGACGGTCGCTTCATGCTGAGCATCAGGAAGTGGATGACGGACGCGTTACATGCACGTATGGGGCTGAACTCGTCGGCTTTCTTGTTTGTTGTTTTCAACTGCCGTCTTTAACTGTTCTGCCATGAAGCGCAGCTCTTTGTAGAGCTTAAGGGCTTTTAGCAATCGCATCTTGATACGGTATCGTGGACCAGACTTCGCAGCTTTTTGAACTTGGAGTTCAATGGCCCGCAGAAGAATGGAGCCATGATAGAGGACCGCAGTGCTTCTTTCCGGGCATCAAGCTCGGTCGGCGTCGCAGAGCCTTCAACGGAGTCCTTGACCCTCTTTAACAGCGCTGAGAATGGCAAGAAGAATTAATTCGGACCTCGTCGATGATGACGCTCTCGATGCACTTAGGTGTCGTTCGTTCCAGCTTGAGGCCCTTGACCGGCTCGAAACAGAGGACATGCGCGGCCTCAGCGTAGCACCGAATGGCCAGGGACAGACTCTCAAGTGTGCCTTGTTGGAACCAGTCATATCTAGATACGAAGAGTATCTCGGCGTACTTCAAAATAATCCACTTCGTATACGCCTGTGGTCGACCACGAGCTGCGTCGTGAACGAGTTGGCCAAATGAGTGACTTTCCTTGATCGCGAGCTCGATCTTTGCTGCCACCATCTTCAGATCAGGGCACATGTCACTGGCCTCGACGATTCACTTACTTATGTTAAGAAAAGAAGGAAATCGCCAGCTTGATTTCGTCACAGTCTTAATCGCTTCGCCCAATTGAGGGTCGATCTGAACTCGTCGTACATTGGTGTCAACGATACGATCGAAAAGGAAGCCATCGTCGTATTATTGCGTAGCGAGGAAACGATTGGTCGCGGTCATGGCAGCTTAGATGCTAAGCTCATTGCTGTAGAGCGTAGACGGGACCGCAAGGTCGAGGTAGAAGGTGCCATCGCCAACGAGGCTGAAGTTGGTACCCAACTGTCCGAATCAAACAGCTTCTACAGTGTTGTAGATGCTCCCGAGGAGAGCAAAACCATTCACAGCAGTCTCCATGCGGCTTCGTGAGAAAGGGTGGCTCATAGGAATAAGTGCCATGTTGCTGGCAATCATTTCTTGCGTCCAAGACGTAGACTGGTGGTCCTTTCCTGGCACTTCGCATAAGCAGACATTGAATCTGTCTGCGTGTTCATCATCAGTCCAGTGACCTGTTTGGGAGTCTTGAACAGTGTCCGCTTTATGTCCGACTTAAGCTGCTTGATTGTGCTAGGCAGCCAGGTGAGAGGTGCTGTTTTCTTGTACTCTACGCCTGGCATGAAAAAGGAGGACTTCTCCCCAGTAAACTTGCCGAGATGCGTGCAGAATTCAAGGGAAGAGACGGCAATGTCTGTATCTTAGCAAACAATACCCTGATCTGTCGAAACGTCGATAAAACCAGTCAACTATCCTGTGTGTGCCATTCCAGGTTCATAATTGAGAAGGACCCCGAGATGATTAGTCTAGAAGATTATAGCCCGGCGAAATTGTCAGGCAAATAAGAGGAGCCTCGTGGAGGTAGTTCCACAGGCTTATACTTTGACGCTGGGGATCTCAGCTTGTCAAACAGGACATTATGAGTTAAGACTCGCTTCGGGGTACATGTTCCTCTGACAAACTCGCTGGTGACCGCCTACTGCTGTCTAGGCTCCTGAACGGTCACAGCGATATGTCTCATCTGTGTTCATGCTTATGATTGAAGGCCAGTTTTGAATCCTGGCTTGTGTTCACAGTCTTGACGATGACTTGAGGGAAGAAGACGTACAGCGAGGCTTCTTGGAAAATTGGAACGAAATATGCCTCGCTGCCCTGCAGACGCGTCGAGTCCCAGTTGTCCTCGATAGAGGGCAAGTCAATCTTTATCTTAGTCCAAGCTTCCAGAACACAACACTGTCGGAGTGATAGCTTATTAGGATCCTAAAGTAAACGATTTGTAGAGCTGCACAGGTACCTCCGAACAAATGGAAGGTCTTCTCTACCACCAGATGCAATTCACAAAGATATGAGACAATTTCCAGACTGGAGATGCTGTTGATGTAGTATGATAAGTCCTGCACCGCCCCAGGAAACTGATGACGCTCAGATGCTATTGCATGAGAATCGTCTCCAGCTTCTCAAAAAGCTGACTATTGTCACCGTTCAGTAACGGCTTGAGCCAGATTTTGAGGAACAGAATAATCTGCGATACGCCTCACACGAGAGAACTGTTGCATCCAAGTCCACTGTCTCACGTGGAAACATGTCTTTGGCGATGTCGGCTTTCATACCCACTTTCATACCCAGGAAAAGCTGCTGCACAAAGAGCTGGACCACTGAGATGGCTTGTTTGATTCGCAATGTGCATGTATGAGGCCCCATCTCCACGTCGACGAGGAAGATTTCAGATAGGCCATCGGCATACACGATGATGAGCTCATCACGAGCCTTCGCCTACCTCAAGAGGTACTCAACCAGAACTCTTCGCGCGTTCGGGTTAAGACAGCGTTAATGCCCGTCCTTAGAGAGTGAGTAAGGCTGTCCTGAAGCGTAGTAGCTATTTTGAAGTGGCTCTTGCTAGAGGAAAGGGGATGTTGGAATTGTTGAGATCGAACAAAACAAACATATTCGGCAGTACTCCACCAGATATGGCGTTCTACAACTCGTCATTGAATGGGATGATATTAACAAATCCCAAGAACGCCTCGAATTGTTTCAAGCTCGACATTATGTCTCCGGCTGGCAAGCCAGAACATTTAGCAGCGATATCATTGAGCGTATGAGAAATAATCAAACCTAGCCAGCCCACTAATGGAGCAGGACTATCAATTTTGCTTGTGACTGATTGACGGAGTTGGCAAGATCTGATCAGGCGTCTGCCGCGGCTAAGCCGTATGTGTTGTCCTGCCTGAAATCGGACATTTCAGCAAACTAAAATTAGGTAAGAAATCTAATATGACCACTCAGTACATCTTAAGTAAAGCAATGAATTGGACACAAACAGTAAACTTTTCACCTCAGCCTTAAGCATCAGCGGCCGAAAACGTTTTGGCTTGGGCTGTCAAGTCAGCCAATTTGAGATCATCGAACTTAGGACTAGTATCTGGTCGACCTTGTGGCAGTTGAGAATCATGTACTGCAGTCCCTCGGTCTTCAGACGACCATGAAAAGATACGTGATACGCTTGATGGCATATATGATTGTCGCTGCGCTATGTGCAATGCTGACCGACTTGGAGACATTATCTGAAAACGCTGTCGAGCTGGACTTTGGATCCGACCATGACACTGCTTCGCACTGAAGCTTGCCTTGAGACGGTTTTATTTTCCATCAATCAAGCGGAATGGCGTGACTTACTGGGCACATGTGGCACAAACTACATCTATGCTATCCACGGACAATCTTATATGTGCTCGACCCTCGTCAGAAGGGCCAGTGTGCGTCAATGTGCAACTATCGCTCGTGGGTGCTGCAAAGTAGGCATCCGACCGTCAGATGTTGATGCGTCGTTGTGGACGTGCTTGAGACCATGCCAGGCAGAAACGACCGCCTGCTCAGATTGGGTGTCTATTGCTTGCACCTTGATAATGTCCGCCAGACGGGGAAGGCTGATGACGGAGCCTGCTTTGGCAGTGACCTCTTGACCGTATTGACGAGGAAGGTCATCTGTAGGACTTCATTGATGCCCGGAGAGGCCACTTTGATGAACTCGGATCTTCTGCGGTGAAGTTGCATTCTTTATTCGAGACTGACTTGCTCTGCCAGTCTGGCGTCCTCGGTCGCCTTAGCATACACAGCTGCATCGTCATTGAATGTGAATGTAGACGTGCCCTGGTTGCTTCCGCCTGAGGCTGGCGTCATGGTCCCTATGGTCGAGCTACGTGTTGTGGTTTTGAGAAGGAGCGCAAAGGCATCAGAGATCTTCTGTGCCAATGGAAACTTTTCACAGATAGCGTCAGGTATTGCCACAAACCCCGGAGGTGGAGGCGAAGTTAGTTTCCAGCAATGCAATAAATTGGATAAGGGATGAGATGTTCTCCTTGCTCTCAACTGTCCATCACATCCGAGGCGCTTAGGACGGTCTTAGGTAGGCCCTCAGGAACCGGCTGTTAAAATTTCTGGGCCGCCGTCGAGATTTCGAGCGCTAGGCAAAGTCCCGCGAATCAGGCCCTTTGTGTTCCCCTTGTCATAGCGACCATATTTCTCTGACCTTTCTGGCCGAGTGTGCTTGCCGACGACTCGACAGTCCAGCCAGGGTCGAGAAGCAGTTCTAAATTTTCAATGACATTGACTGTGCACATTGGGTCTGCCGGAACAACCGGCCTGATGTGAGTATAGACGACTTCAAAGAATTCCTCGCAGCTCTTTCGGGGGCACAGAGAGTACAAGATAAATGGTAGCGTGTCAACACAGTGCAGTGAAAACGCCAATATCGAGATTTTGGTCTCGACTCTTAGAAGCAGCTGCGAGCTGGTCGAAATTGAAAGCCTGTACCAAACATCGATCATGTGGTTTCTGACAGCCTCTTGAGTACTTTTGGCAGTCAAGTACTTTGCCGACGGTGGTGTCATTTATGTGTCAATGAGGGAGTACATGCCGTCGATCTGCTGGAGGCGTTTTGTCATGAATTCGCGATGGGACAAGGACTTATTCCCAAAGTTGTTGATTGGTGTCCATCCCTCACATCAATACAAGAAAGCTTGCTCAGTCTTGAAAGGGCCACGATGCCGCTCACCACAAAGGAAATAATACAGACGAATTCTGCAGAATTGAAGGCTGTTACCTCGATGGGGTGAAACAATGGAAGTGGAAGTAGCCCCTTTTGGGTTTACTCTGCTCAAGGGAGTCCTTTTAAAAAGCATCTTCACACTTCTCCTTAGGTTTCTTGACAACGATCTGGGTGATGGGCGGTGGAAGAACGGGCTTTCCAGTGCTACGAGTGTTGCCCACGATGGATAGCTCAGGTCCGCGGAAAATAACTATTGTAGCATTAGTGATGATAATTGACCAGGAAAGCTTATTCTGAAGCCGCAGGACTGCCTGCAGGGAAAAGGAAAGCGTAGTATTGAGAAGCTGGTGTGGAGGAGCAGCTGTAATTGGCTGAAGCAATAGACCCTCAGCCAATGGGCCAAACTGCAATAACCCCAGTGCGTTGGTGATGATGAGATATTAGCTGAGGCAAGGGGTCTTGCCGAGTTCAAGAATCTCCTCGAATTCAAGCCCTGATCTGAGCATGGGCTGATTCTTGACGACGCAGAAACCCCTGAAAATATCCAGCATGATCGCCTCGGTGTCAAAGCCTCAGAGAGAAGCAATGTTATCAGAGCATGTATTTACAATGCCCAGAGCTACTTGGGAGAGACTGCTCGCACAATAAGCATGGGCGTAGGTACCCGCTCATTCTCAGTCTGCTTAGGTTGGGCGCTGTGTTTCGCTCAGCTTGGTTAGCGAGGTCGCCTTCCGACGCATCGATCTTGGATGCGTCCGAACAACTAGAAGAACGTTTTTGGGGTGATGATGCGTAAATCAGTTTGCCGGAGTCCCAAATTTTCTGCAGCGAGGCGGTGCTTGAGCGCTCCGTCGCATCACTGAGGATAGTTCAATCGAGCCGATCGCCAAGGGAGCCCGTCGACCGAGGTGAATAAAATCAAAGAGACGCTGAGGGTACCTGAAATACGCGAGGGAAACGGACGACATCGAGCTGATAGGCCCTAAAGACGGCGCCCTCGATGTTGCTTGCCAGATCATAGGGGAAACTCGTGAGTGGGTATGTGGCCTCTGAGACTAGCTTCCTGTAGACGGGGTAATTGGTGTTGGATGGATGATATTGCGTCACAGGGCCGGCGTTGGTAGGCTCTTGACCCTCTAAGAAGCAAGTCGGGGTTCGATATGAATGAATGAACACCTCAGACCTGGCGGACGGCGTAACGGCTTTCGGGGCAACGGATTGGACGTGGGAGTCCCGCACCCCGATGACTAAGATATACAGCAGCAGAGTCTGTGAGTTGGTGCAAGTCAGATCGAGCTTTCGAATATTTAGTCTACGCTCTAAAAAGACGTCAAATAAACTGTACCTGAGTGTTTCGTCGGAAAGTAATTTGGGGATGGGCCTGGTGAAGATCGTGTTGCGAAGCCGGAGGAGGGCATCGCTCGGGTAGGCCGACAGGACCGCCACAGAGCAACACTCTTCGGAGTGATCTCTTCAATCTTGAGGATATCCGTGAAGTTGTTCAACGATAGACCTCAAAATTGTACACCAGAGAGATCGCTTTGTCTCTTTGCGGAAATGGGCATGCGATAATCTCTGCTCGACTGCATGATAGAAAGCCAAAGCTGCGAGTTCCAGGAGTTTACACGCCCGGCGTAGTCGCAAACCGTGAGCGCGTCGTTTTTCATCCTCTTTTCTATCATCTGCTCCGCAAATTTGCCGCTGAGCTGCTGCGTAATCCGTCGGACCAATGTAATGTCTGCTTTGTATAGCAAATGCAGGTCTTCTGGGTTATCCACAACCCAGCTCAGGAGAATCGTCGATTTGGTGAACGCCGAAGCCGGATGGAGGTTTTTCTCCGATTGCTGGAGGTCTCCCTCTCCTTCAATAAAAGTAACTGTTTCTCTTGCATGACCTGTGCATCGTCGACGTCCATCCTCGCCGGAGGCATGATGTCATTGACCCTGCCACTTTCTCTACAGTCTTGAACAAAGAGGAAAACCGCCCGGAGCGCAGCACAACTTGAACGGTCAAGGTGAGATGATCGTCAAAGAATCTCGAGCAGATCTCTTGAAGTGTCTGCAGCTCTGATCGCTCTACTACATGACTTGATTCATCTCTCGGGACGGATTCTGAATGTGGATACGACATATTTGCAAGCTCTAACGAAGTGATAACTTTCAACTCATTCAAGAGCTTACCACAGATATCCAGGTCACTGTTGGTGTAGTCGGGCACCGCCTGTGTGAAATGCAGGTTCGAGATGCCATTGATGGGTACATTGCCCCTTTTGAGCACCGGATCAAGGGCGTAGCTACAATATTTGCACTTGCCTGCCGTAGGAGTTTCGAGATACGGGCGTAGAAGAGGTCCAGACGGCAGAAGATATGATGCGGTTGAAAATTCGATGTTGTTACAACAAACAGCTATACATCTCTCGTCGGTATTCGTTCTCTCTCATAAATAGATACAAAATACTGAAGCCATAATCCACCAGCATAAAGCGATATCTAGTCCCACAGGCCGCATGTCGACCTGAATTTGGACGTGCGGTTCCCAGCCATGGGTTACTCTAGGCCTCCACACGGATGGCCAAAGATTTATTGATTGAGCATGCAAGGTATTAGCGATCGCAAGTGGCTTGCTAGATATTGCCCCGGGCCATGATCTTGCTTACAGCAGTGGCTGGCTGGGTCCCAGTCGCTGATTCCAGGGTTGCTTTAATTGCATGCGGGGAAGGGCATCCGCACTTATGTTCACCTTTACTCTGTAGTGAGGATGAGATTCAGTATGAGAGTGAGGATAAGAGTGAGGATAAGAGTAAGGATAATAGTGAGAATAAAGGTGAAGATAAAGAGACGGGGAAGACGGGGGAGTAGAAAAGGCGGATAGGATATATTCTCATTCGAACTATGAAACAGAACGAAGTATTCTGCCATACCCTCGTATGTGCATCGCTGCTGTGGCATCATGGCATGGCCCTTGAATTCAATCGCGGCCCATCCCACCTGAGTGCGTAAAGACTTTCCAGCTTGAGAGCTTCCCTGGGGACACCTCAGAACGGTCTGGGACCAGCATTCTTGATCTTGCCTTGTAGCTGAACGAGCGGGAAAACTGGCCGTGACAGAGCCGAACTTCTAGCACCTCCAATGGTCCATCACGCAAAAAGTCGACGCGAACTTCACAATCAAGTTTCTACACCCAAACTTGTCGTCCCCTGCACTATTTGCTAGATCGGCATGTTATCATTATGTCTGCCTTGAATCGCAATCGTATTGCTCTCGAAATCCAGGGTACCAAGGGTGAGGAGTATTATGGCCAGATCTGCGCACTAAGCCAGAGAAGAGAGAATGAAAACTTGAAGACCTATTTTAATGAACACCAGAAGCTTATTGGGTTATGATAGAAATAAAATTGAGGAAACAACAGCGTCTTAGACTCTTAGATGCTGCCCTAAACCCGCCTCAGGCCAAACTTCAACTTGGGAGCTTCGGCACGCCAGAGCTGCATTTTGTGATCCAACAAGGTTTCATCCATAATCAAGAATAAACAACAAAGAAGAGCCAACATATTTGCAGCAACACATCAGGCAAGATAGAATTGGCCGCGTATCAGATCCTGACTGTCAACAACTGGGTCATTACCGTTTGCTTGCAGGTCTTCGATGGACAGGCTAGCCGTGATAAACCCTTCAACAAGGATGCTGCGGATGCGGCTGCTACTGCCACCCAACTGGAAGAGATTAAGAAATCCCAGGGCGTTCATAAACTCGATCTTACCATCAGAAAAGGGCAGGAGGAGGCTCTTACTGTAGCAGAAAGGAGTCTTCCGCAGCAGGCGGAAAGAAACAGACCCCTCTCATGTCCAGCGACTACTCTACCCAACGTTTGTGTTGTGTTCTTGTTCATATGTCTCGATGTCTGTCAGTTTCGGTCCAGTGATGACACTCCCAAAGGGTCAATGGACCACGCTTGTTGAGTCCCGCTCATATTTGCCTCATCCTGGGGATGGCACCAAGAAGATCAGTTTGGCAGACTGGGGAGTGTCAAAGTATGATATGAAGACTAGACTTATGGCAATTATGGTGTCTAAGCTCAAAGGATAATTGGGCGGAAGACAACCAAGAGCCGGCTTTGTGGGTCCCGGCGTTCAGATCCGTCTTCCTGTGGCCAAACCTCTGGTGGTGAAAGCTTTGACTACGTGTGGTCGGCCCCCGACGCTGCAATCAATCCAAAGGGAATATTCATAATAGCAGTACTCGGCTTCAACCGCTTTTCGTATCCAAAGTTACGCCTAAACCAGCAACGCTGCTCAGCTCACACATCTACAAGAAGTCCGGAACGGAACCGTTCCCCTTTTGGCCAATACGGGCGAACTCGGCCATCCAGAAAACTGGCTGGTCTTCTGCAAAGTTGTCAAACAAAGACTACCCAGCGGTGATTGACCTGAATATGGCGGGAACCTGGCCGAGCCTGCAGGGGGCAATACAAAGCCTGTTGGCATCACAAGGCCTATATCCCTGATGCATTCATCCAAGACCACTGATTGTACTTTGAGCAGCAGATCCTCTTAATTCTTCGAGAGCTCCGTGTCAAAACCTTTGTCATTCCCGTCTATTCGGAGATGTTCGCAGATAAGCCCACTGGCGGGCAACAATTCAAGAGTTGGTGTGATGTTGGTGAACCCGAACACAGCCTCGCTCTACCCCGGTCTTCATACTCAGGCCGCCACGAACCCGACATTCGACTTCGAGTGAAAGAACAAGGGCAGATACGCGTGGTGTAGAATGTTTCCGTTACTAGTACCGGGCTTCAGTGCGTCCAAGATAATACGGACAAAATCATGCGTGACGCTATCGAGACTTCGTTGAACTGCGGCTTCAAGACAGCTTGCGCTAATTTGCTCAACGGTGTGGCAGACGCAGGCAACTTCATCTATTCCGACACAGGGACCCTGGTTTTCGGAGACCTGAAGCTCAACAACTTTAGAGACGTCCTCGCAACAATTAGCTACGTTGATCTTAAAGACGGCCTTCATTGACATCAATATCGCTGTACTCAGACAGATCGGGCCATCCACAGGCAAGAAGGCAGATCCAGTTATCCATAATTCCACCGTCACCAGCAACCCAACACACACCACTTAGAGTACAACGTGCAGTCACGTTAAACTCCCACGCTGGAACGGCCCAGCCTATGCCGCAGGGGTATAACATTCTGCCAAATCCCATGGCCTCTGATGAGGTCGTCGTCCAGCTGCTCCTGACGGGAGGGTAGGAATGCCTTTTCAGCGGCAGTGCCTACACCTGGAAGTCCCGCACTGAGCTCGACCAGAAGGAACGCACTGAACACCAGAGTGAAGCAGCGAAGACCGCGGAACGGAAAGTTGGAGAAGACACACCCAGCAATAGCACGGTCACAGTCAGCGCTGGCGCTGATAGCGTCAACGGCATAGGAACACCGCCGATAACGATGACCCCTTTAGTCAGGGAATTCAGCCAGTCGCTGATCAAGGAAGAGCTGCAATGTGGCGCTGCGAATCGGAGAAGAACTAGTCCATCTTCCGCGTGGAGGTAGTTCCCCCAGCCAAAGATGTCGAACAAGACACTCCGCTTCCCCATTCCGACTAATGGCTTGTTCAATGTCACGCTCGAGGCCAAGCAGGCCGCGTCCTTCCTACTTGAGTGTAGCCTGATTGGGGGCATCAGGTATGCTGCCTTTTTTCCTGTTGACTTTGGCGCCCAGACAAGAGAACAAATCCATTTATCGGAATGCCCTTAGACGACCCCACATAGAACAGTCAATTCAAAAGTCTTCACATTGCTTTTCCTCGTCTTGCTAATCTGAGGTGTCTAACTGCAGCGATAGCTCCAACTCCAAGTTGGTACCAAACCTTGAGAACACACGCACAATGTGGCGACGTGATCGGTAGTCATATTCCACGCATAGATGGATATCTCGCTCGATGAGAATGTCAACACTGGTCCATGATATTTGTGCCGCGGGATTTGCGATGCAAGACTGACCTCAGGCGGCTGGACTTGGTTCGTCAAAGCGTGGGTGTTGTCAACCTATTGCAATTGGCTGGGGTGTTTTCGCGAGCGACCACCGGCGTCTCTGATGGTTGATATCGCGCCGGATGTGTTCTCGGTGGCCAAGGTCCTTCCATGTTGATTTCTCTATATCGTTGATGGCTTTTTCGCAGGAGCTTTCTGTTCCGTCATACTCAGGTACATTCAAACGTATCACGGGTAAGGCACGAGGCGGTGGAGAATGGGGCAGAAGCTGTCAGTCCCACTACCTCAAGTTTAACCGCTCAGCCAAGCCCGAATACTTGGCTGACGGGATTGGGGGACCCGTGAAAAGCGCGCGCCGATCTACTGGTGTCTGAGCCGGCCCCCTGCTGTACGTACTCCTTTTTTTTTTTTTTTCCCCGCATCCGTTTTCAACCCAAGAAATCCTCCACAGGCTGAGCTTGAGATTACCTTAGCCAATCAGACAACTGGGACCCGGCGAAAGCTCGCATCACGTGGCCGAAGCCGCAGGTCGAAGTTTTTGGGGGAGAATTTTCGACCTGCGTACGTAAGTCGTGCGTCACACAGTGCGCTGCCAGCTTTAAGTGTGGTGTGGACTCTTATCGATAACACCACGTGACATGTCTTATCAGTGACGCACTGCTATCCGCTGCTGGGCGGCTGTTGCCGAGCCAACTCGCTACAACCAGCTCGCGCTTATCCACAGACATCAACAATCTGTCAGGAACAGTGGATTGACTCCTACATCATCATTGTCATCGGTCGGTCGCATGCAACCACGCAGCAATTGAACTCTGTCACCAGTCAATCGCAGGTCTGCACCAATGTCCGTGGCTCCAGAATATCACCAATCCACAACAGCGCGCGGCCAAATCATCGAAGCCTGGATCAAAGACGTCGCCGCCGCCGTTGCCTTCACCGAAGCCCATCCCAACGCGTCGCCCCTAAGGTGCCCTCCTACTGAATTCCGGGCGCCTTGCCCAACGACGCCTTCATCGAGAAAGCGGAAGAGAACTTGGCCAACCTCAAAATCGCCGACGAAGCCCTCCCCGACCGTCCCACGCATATCCGACACCCGAGCCCCCCTTGCTACCATCGACGGCAACATGGACCGCCCGAGGCCCGCAAAGACACCCAAAGCTGCTGAGAAGCGAGCCCCTCGAGCGAGATCAAAAGCCCCGACAGCGAATGCCCGCCCGCGACGTGGAGCAGTTCCACCGCCAGACGACAATGAACACGAGTCGAATGCCGAGGTGGAACTGTCTCAAGAGGAGGAGTTTGCGGACGAGGACGACGAAATTGAGCAGCTGACCCCCCGGAGGAATATGCCAGCCAGGCCACGACAGACCAGGACCCAGAGACAGCCCGCATCATCAACCGCTGATACGGCAGCGATGACAGCGCCACCGCCAGCCTGGCCTCTTCGCCAGGCCTCTGGTTATGCTGCAAGCTTCGATGCGGTACGCTTCGAGCCCCCCCAGAGCGCACCTCAGGGCTCCGAAGCGAGCAGCCGCCGATCGCGGAGCCCTGTCAAGAGCATCGGCGACCTGCTTTTCGCAGAGAAGCCGGTAGAGCACGTCCCTCTAGATCCCAGACAATTGCCCCCAGACATGCACCCGCTCCTGACCGAGCTCGGGGACATCGCGGACAGTCCCAGAGTCATCCCATCCAACATCTTTTCCGAGGTCGTCACTGAAGCCGAAAGCTTGCACTACTTCCAGAGGATCAAGGAGGAGCACATGTGTTTGGCGGATGTAACCCAGGACACGAAAACTGCTCTGCGAGAGTTGCAAAGTCTCTGTGCCATCGTCCGGGAATCGAAGCGCGCAGCGACTGGAAGCTACTCGGAAGCCCACTGGAATGGCCGCGTGCATTCTCCAATGCTGGTCACGGCGATCGAAGCAGATCAGCAGGCTGACGACATGGCCATCCAGGTGTTTGATACAACGACTGCCCGCATTGTGCCAGCCTGTATCCCGCGCCACACAAATGGTGCAAATATCCAAGCCAAAATGGTTGACTTTTGCATGGTTTTATCCTCGCCTGTCTTCAAGGATATAGCCCGAACCGCCGCAGCCCCGCAAGTGGAGAAGCCTCCGAAGGGGCGTGGCAAACGCAAGCCTGCCCAGGGCTCAGCCAGTTCCAGCGCAGCAACATCGTCCATCTCCGGCGTCGACTCCGTCTCGGAGGCAGGCTCTGGTGTCGGCGGCGGCGACAGCGCCGCCACCAAGGAAGTCAAGTTGCCCGAAACCATCAGCCATTCCGAGTACTACCCGCTCCGCCTCAAACCCATTGCTGTGAGCATCGAGACAAAGCAACCCGACACCTCCGGCAACAAGGCCAAGGCTCAGCTCTCGGTGTGGCTCATGGCACACCTGCTGCGTCTGCACCAACTGACTGGCACTGCTACGCCCGTCCCTCTAACCTTTCCCCTGATCTCTATTATCGGGCCGCAGTGGCAGTTCTCCTTTGCCGTCGAAAGAGAGAACGACATCGTAAGTTATCCTCCGGTCTCACCTGCTATTCGTATACTTACCCTGTCTCGCCCCAGGTCGTCTTTGAGTTTATTCGTGTAGAAGGCACGGGGTCGTTGCATGGATGCTATAGGATTCTGGCCCTACTCAGAGTCTTGCGGCGTTGGTGTATAGAAGAGTTCCAGCCGAGGTTGATGCAGCTACTCGGTTCATAGTCACCACAATGGATTTTGCGTATTTCCTGCTAGGTCTGTGACTGGGTAAATGTGTATGTTTCTGCAGCCAATGAGACAATTGTCCTGCCGCCACAACTGTAGGAATAAGAACTGCATGGCGTTCAACGACGGCACACTATTCCCCCGTTTCCACCCTCTCAATCAGGTGTGTTGATCTCCATTTCGCTGTGCACGGTGTCCGTCTTGCACTGCAGACGCCATCTCCAACGAGCATCGCCTAAGTGTGTCGCCCAAGTGATGAGATCCTGACAGACGTGCTGCATCAATTCTGCCATCAAGCTTTCCAACCCGAGACGCTGGATGTATCGTGGTCTAGGATCTCAACCTTGAGCTTGACGATCGATATTCCCCGAACTAGCTCTATTCAGAGGCGCTGGGACCGATGTGTGGCGTCCGTCCATTTTCTCGTCACACGCAGCTCTTGTCATTTGTTCATTTGACATCTTCGCGCTTAATCACCGGATCAAGCCGACTGTCCATCTAGTATTCCATGATCTAGAACCATGGATCTTCCGCATTTGCATTCTGGGCAGCCTGCCCCACGAGACCTTATCAGGCCCTTGTGACTGGATTTACTGGTTGTCGAGCGGCCTGATTTTCATGCAATTCCTTTTGGCCCACTACTTCTTTCATATCAATCTCGTTATGTCCCATGGACCCCGGACCCCTTGCGGTGGTTATGCACGTTACCTTTGATATTCTGAACCCGGGTTATTGGGGAGCTATCTGCGGTGTGATGAAGTCGTCCATGCGAAAGTTTCCTGGCAACGACATGCATCTTCAGCCTTTAATAAGGAGACGCAGCAGCCGTTTTTTATGTGGGCGAATTCTATGCGTAGCGAAAGGTCTTGCGAACTCTGACTGTCCGATAAGGCAGCGAAAACCCCCAGGGAAAACATGACATCATACCCCTTTAGTCTATAACGGCAGTAATGGTGATGCTCTCAATAACGACGGGCGCAAATGCCAAGCTAGCGGCTAGAATCACCATTCACGTCGCCGCGGCTGCAGAAGATACAAAGTTTGAGAGTCAGCGGACCAGGCTGCAGGATCCGTCGATCAACTATGAGAAAGCGCTTCTCAACCGCTTCCTGACTATTATCCTGCGTCCCAAAATCTCTTAGCCCATCTGCTCTCGTTCAATCGCTTCGCTCTGCCTCTGTGGAGACGAAGAAGGCTAGTTAGATCTTCATTTCAGGGTGAGCTAGGTGTGGAGGAGTGGAAGTCTACACATCACAGGCACCCCACCAACCACCCAGGATATCGCTCAAATCAACAGACGAATGCAGCCCCTGGAATGTATATCGGCCAAATGACCGTCGCTGCTGACATGGATCAGAATTCCAAGTACAGCGCCGACCTCGATGCCCGTCAAGTGAGGTGAGGCTGAATCAGGAGCCCATTGACCCGATCCTGCTGAATCCACAGGCACAGACAGGATACCGAGCAGGGTGCTGATTATTCACCAAAACTCCAGGTCGACCAACAGCTTCAGCCACCGACATTATCACCCGAGGGTTGCGCGCTTCTCATGATGTGGGTGGCGCCCTCGATCCCTGCCCAGCGGGATTTGAATCAAGGTACAGTAAGTGCGACGCGGAAACGATCCACAGAAAACACCTCATATCTGTAGCCAGCGAATGAGGCCCGTCTCCTCATGTTGCCCTGGTATCGCCGACAGTGCCGATGCGTTGAAACAATCGAGGAACCTACGCCATCGACGGAAAATGCAATGACTTGTTCTGGAGATTGCTTCCTGAATGGGTATGTTGCGATATCTATAGAGGAAACTTATGTATAGGGGACTGGTAGATTCTGCGTGGCAATGGTCTCTGGTAATGAGTCGAAGAGAGAGAGAGAGCGCTTGGAGTTGGGGTTCAGGCTGAGTTGTAGTACAGCAAAGCAGAGTGTTTATTTTGTCTCATTTTCCGCAGCTCGGAAAATTGGCTGGGCCACGCAATCAGAGGGGCACAGTCTCTTACGGTTTAGTCCCCCTCGCAATGCCAACCGCTCTGGTATCATGATGGCCTGGACGCCCCCATTCGACGAGACGTACCACAGTCGGCGGCTAAGCAAGCGAATCGCAGAACATGAAGCGAGGCCACGAATCCATACCGTAAGTGGAGTATGCCAAGGCTTGTCTGCAGAGGGACGACCCTGCGGTAAATGCGAAATTTGATCAGTGCCTCGGGCTGCGGTGTTCTCTGCGCCATCAGTATGAAAGGTCATGGATGTTCCCGGAATAAAATCTTGGGCATACAGAAGATAACATTGAGTCAAGCTAGATATCTCACGTAGAAGTTATCCTAACACCTCAAATAACACTGCCTGCTTCCTTCGCCACGGTCACAAAGGCTTCGTAGTAGCCCGAAGTCCGCTGCTTCACAACTGCCGCGAACCCCATCTGTGCCCGGCAGAGCCTCACCTTTTTCATCCTTGCGAGAATCTCAGGAAACCGACTTTCTTTCACCTTGTGGCCAGCCAACCACTGCCGACAAGACTCACCAGCGTGGTCTCGCCTCAAGCTCAAAGTCAGCCCAAACACCGTGTCTACCTTGGAGACCACAATTCTCGGCACTCTTCATGGACGCTAATCAGACACCGAGGCGCACCCTGAGGATCTCCGTTGCGGAAGGTCTACAATCCCTGACCCATCGAGCGTACAATACTTCGACCTGAGCCACGTAATATCTCTGTCTCGCTTTTGGCACTTCCGTCTTTCGTAGTTCATTGTCCGATTCTTATCTTTCAACGTTGTGCAGTTGCTTGCAACTTTAAGAGTCCGCATCGTCTTTGAAACGGTGGCCAAATTTAATATGATAGTTCGGACTGGGGAGCAGAACTAGTAGAACACAAGAAGTACGACAGAGGATGTTGACAGATCTGGGGAGGAGACCGAGGCTGGAATCGGACGACCCTGAGAATCATCACATGGCGAAGGAGTGTGGTTTACTTACTTATAATGATTCGTTCGGCTTGAAAAGAATGTCCTATCAACACAGAACAGAAGGTTTTCAGACTGCATGACGAAAGCAAACATGTCATATTGTTAGGAGACCCGAATTTGATTGCCCATATCAATACCAGCGAAAACCTCGTTGGATTTTACATCATTGTTGACACTCTTCTCATCCACCAATGCCTTTATGTGCCAGAACTGATCATGGAAACGCTTTCGTCACCGTGAACAGAAGCATGGGCCCGATCCGTCGGGCTACTTCCGGGTCGAATCACGGGTCCGGCAGCCGGAGTGGGTCCGTCCCCGGCGCTACTCTCCGGACTCTGTCCGACAGCCGGTCTACTTTCTACGCATGTTTATCTTCCGAGGTTTCCTCCTATTATAGCCCAAAACAGGCTGCGAAAGACAATAAACATCGCCATCACGCGCTGCATCATAAGCATCCAGCTCATCGAAAAGTTCCTGCCACAAGGCCTCAACATCTCAACCCTGTCCCCAGCCATTAAAACTACACGACCCGGTCTTCGGCTGTCAAATTGATCAAATGCGAGAGTTTCACTCTTCTGGGGACTTGCAGAGGCAAAGTCACATGAGACCAGTACTTCCTTCCTTGCACTGCAGCAACAGGGCAAGCGCGATGGCTGCCTCGCTGCCTCACAGCACCCCGCCATCAAAAAAGGGAGGCATCTGCCTCCACTGGCTTACCCCGCCTGCCCTACCTGCCGTTACCCTGTACTTCGTCCATCCAACTCGCGACTGCTCTCCCCCAAACATCACTGCCGCACCACCTCATGATTCCAATCGCATCCTCCCCACGTCGCCAATTATGCGCCAACGCCAACGCATAGCGAAGTCGCAAGACTAGAAAGCTGCGATTGACAAGTTCATTGAGCACTATGGCGACTTAGCTGATCAGACCGAAGACATCGCCGACCGATACTTCGACCTCGAGAGCAAGCTCCCCAGCGACGTCGACGTAGTCCAATTTCGCTGCAACCTACCACTTCAACTCGCCCACGCCGTTGTTCTCCATTCTTCTGCAAAGGACTTTACCCTCACGGACAGCCAAAGCCCGGCAAAGCTCAAGAAGGCGTGCCAGACCTGGAAGATTGAGCCGTGTGTATGCATCTTTCTACTCGACGCAGCTCGTTTTGGTCGACGGTTTTTCCAATCGCTGCATAATCTTTCCCAGCATTGCAACGAGTGGGCCAAGGCAATCCAAGCACTCCTAGACTGCGCGCAAGCTCGCCGCAAAGCCTCAACTTCCCTCGGCTGTGGCGTCGCAAAAGACGCGCCGGGCGTCATAGGCCACGACATCAGAACAGCAACACAGCGCATCTCTGGGATCAACCGCGTCGATTCCAAACCTACACGCAAGAAGACCGTCGCAGTATCCAACGTTGAGAACCCCATCACCCCACACGATCGAAAGCAGGAGGGCATCTCTGTAGCCGAAGAAAGTCACAACGGGCGCAAAAACCAAGGGGCGATCGAGAATCGACCGATTGAGACAAGCTCTGCTGCTGGCAATATCAAGTCACACGGAAACAGCCCCGAAGACGAGGCCATCCCCGAAGCCGAAGACCTCGAGCCCGAAAACGAGGCCAATCACACCGAGTCCCAACGCGAGGACAGCCACATCGAGCCCGAAAACGAGGACAGCCACATCGAGTCCGAAGACGAGGACAGCCACATCGAGTCCGAAGACGAGGACAACCACATCGAGTCTGAAGACGAGGACAGCCACATCGAGTCTGAAGACGAGGACAGCCACACCGAGTCCCAACGAGAGGCCGATCTTGACGGCAAGGACAACACCTCTGAAGGCGAGACCTACGTCGAGGCCAACGACTACATCCTTGACGACCTTGACGACCAAGGCGCCTCTGTGAGCAACACCGACGCCACCAGAGGACAAGCCGGGACCGAGGGCAAAGACGAAGTCGTTGGAGAGCAGTCCGTGGCCGAGGAACCTGACGCTCAGGCGGGCGGAAGCTTCGACGAACAGAGCTACAATTCCTTCGAGTATTTCAGGCACGCCGAGGTAAGTTACACTGACAGATGCCTGTTCGACACCCTGCAATGGCTGACTCTCCCCTCCGATAGCCCTCCCTCGTCGAGGACCATGAGCCGGAACCCTTAAACGTCGTACCAGATAATACGTATCTCTACTACGAGCCCGACTTTACCTCAGGTGGTTCCTACGACTCTGATAATATCCCTGAAGCCGACAGCGATGCCGATTCGACTGGGCGCCCTTTGTCGCAGATAATCGTGAACAGCACCCATTCGTTCGAAGGAGACTCAGACATCTTCACGCTTGAACTACCCATGATGGAGTCTCCGCCGCCCTCCGAAGCCGGCTTGCCGTCGAACTCTGTCACGAGCAACATGCTTAATATCGGCATCGTCAGTGAGACGCCCTCTGCTCTCGATTCGGACAACGTAGACAGTCGGAAGCGAAAAGGTCGCTCATCATCCCCAGACCGGCCATCCAGACGGATACGACACTCCACAGACGGCAGTCCACTGCAAGATTACTACAAGACGCTGGCACCCGCCACATGTTTGACTGGCTGCGTGATTTCGGCAGCGCTGAACGGTTTTTCCAGCCTTCTACACAATTCAACGTTTGTCGCAGATAGCCCAGCTTCCAACATGCAGGAGCCGACAGACCGAGCACAGCACAGGATTGTCTCTGTTCTGACTCTGCCTCAGAACAAAGAGACTACAATCGTCATGCCAGTGGCCAAGAAAGGGCACTGGAATGTGGCAGTGGCAGTCATCAACAACAGTCGAGGAAGCATCGACCTGTACGACTCAATGCCAAGCGATGCTGCAAGTCGAAACGCCCTAGTCAATGAAGCAAAGGAAAGGCTCCAGAAGCTGATTACAGCAGCTGGCTCCAGGGACCCGGCACTCAAACAGCGGTTGCAGGAATTGGACTGGACCAGCCGCCAACGCCACAGTACCATGCAACAGAATGGGCAAGACTGCGGCGTCGCCGTTATCTTGCACTGTCTCCATACATTCGCGGGCATGTCGCCGCCAGTAACAACAGACTGGCTTCTATGGCGTCGAATCATCGCTGTGTTTCTGTTTACCCATGCTCAAGAGGAATCCGGTGTCGACGGGGTCAATCAGCCCGGAAGGCCTCCAAGTGCCACCGTTGTTGACGACATTCGAGCTGCACACGCAAAAGCTCTGTTCCTGTCGTCAAGGCCCCAAATAGATTGCAGCGCTCCTGCAGGTCTTCATCCTCTGATGGTAACATCGGATTCGCCGTCCTCCACAGGAGGAGCCATGTACCACACGGACGCCGTTGCGGGATTCATCACAAGCCTTCAGAGCTGGGCCTCGGAGCTGTCAAAGCGTACCACTGAAGCCTTGACAAGTATGAAGGAGGCGCGCCAGCTGACGATGATGACGATCGCCGACATCAACAACCTCATCTTCCGCATACGCACGAAGGGAAAGGAGCACCAGAATGACGAACAGGAGAAAGCTCGAGTCAAGGCCAAGACAATCGAGCAGCGACTTCGTCTCACCAGAGAGACGCTCGAAAAGCACGAGAGCTCCGTCGGCGACATCGAGATCGCCAGCCTCGCTCGGCAGCGAATTGCCATTCTTGAAGACGAAGAAAAAGAGATTGTGCACCAACAAGCTCGACGGTCGAACGAACGAAAGGCCGTCGAGAGAGGCCTTGACGCCATAGAGATGGAACTGAAGGAGTTGAAGAAAGAACTGGAGAAAGCTGGCTGATACTAGCACGGGAGATGGCCAAACGAACCGTCGACATCGTTACAGTTTCTCGAAACAGGAGCATCTGCATAACTGGTTGGAGCAATATGGGATTTTCATCTGCATGATTAAGCAAGAGGGCGGAACAAGTGGGTGCAAAGGAATTACATTGTTCTTGGGCGTGTTTATTGTACTGGTCGGTCATCTTGATATCCATTAATAAAGACTTATTGGTCGACTTTCAGCTATGGTTACGAGGCACTAGTGTCTATGCAGCGGGATGAGACGCCAGATTTCCTTACATGGCCATCTATATTGTCCTAGCTGCATTCATCCCATGGTCCTCGGTTCTCAAGCGCCGGAATGAAGGTCTTGGGGCGACACAGCACGGGTAATCCACAACGTAGGTAAGGAGGGGCGTGAGGTGAGAGTGAACATGGTGGAAGCTCAAGGTTGGCTCGCTAGAGGACCAACTTCCAGTATGATGGAGCATGGTTTCTAGAATGTTCAGAGGGCAAATTATGGCATCAGATACAAAGATGGCTGGTCTGCTTGTGTCGCAGCACTTTCGTTGTTCTATTGGAAGCATCTCAACCTGGGAGAGGCATCAATTGCACTACACACTGCTTCTGGGCCATTGCCAAAGCGGCAGGAGTAGGTGGCCTTGGACTTCAACGGCTAGGACATACCTATCGACTTTGGTGAGGACCATGTTGATGGTATGGTCTGCGGCGTGCAAGGTGCCGGCCTACACGCTGCAGTTCAAGCCTTGGGCGGGCGCAGCACCTTTGTGGACGCCTTGCACACCACAGCTGCACAAAGTCCCCTGACGCCAGAGATTCAACAATTCATCAATCCGTCCATGGAACTGCAGGCCGGGAGATAACTAGCAGCGAAGCAGGTGACGAGGCACAGGAGGGCGGTGGGTGAGTTCTTGCCTCCCGAGAGATACGGACATCACGACGGGAAGGGTTCAGGGGTCGCTAATGCCTTGAGAAGAAAGCGTCTGCCGTAGAAGCAAGCCACTGTATCCTCGCACTCGCGAGCATCGGTCTGGCTGGGCGCACCAGAGGGATGCACGGCAGGTGCAGCAGGTAAAAGTAGGCGTTTATCAGTTGACAGGTGTTAAAGTTTCACAGGTAGTGACATCGGCAGGTAGTCCAATCGTCAGGAGGTAAGGCACCTACTGCACACGATACGACCGGAGTCAAGTCTGCGGCGCGTCTCAATGTGGTGGGGGATGGCCTCATCAGCAGGTCGCCTTCAGACGCACCGAATTAGATGCGTCCGAAAAGCCACACTGCATCTTGTAGGTTCGGCAGGAACAACTGGCGTGCGCCGCACGTTTTGGTGGGCAGAACGTCGGGCAGGTCTGTCCACTCGTTGGCGTTGCGTCCCTTCCCGCGGTTGATGATTACATGACGTAGGGTTCTGGCTTTTTTTCCGCCACAACCCTGCGTCACCAGACCGTTCTGGCTTTTTTTCGCTGGAAGGGACGGGCCGAGCCGACACCTACTCGTAAGACCCCTTCCCTGGCGATAATGCGGTGCCTTGAAGATCCTAGAACCCCACAAACCCAAGACGGCCAATCAGCGAAGCCCTCCGACTTCCTTGTGTAGTACAGTGTAAGGTGGGTGCGTCACCTCCTGCCGATTTCACCACCTGCTGATTTTAAACACATGTTAATTTTAAACACATGTTAATTTTAAACACATGTTAATTTTAAACACATGTTAATTTTAAACACATGTTAATTTTAAACACATGTTAATTTTTAACACATGTCAATTTTCAACACATGTTAACTTTTCACACATGTTAATTTTTAACACCTATTTACTAGCAACTGCCCACTTGCACCTACTGTGCCTACTTGCCTTACAGATTTCTTCGCAATACTTACTGGACTTAACATATAGACCAGAGAAGCGACTTCTAGCTGGATGCGGAGGACGATACACACGCTGAACAAGAAGCAGCATGCGACTCAGATGGACGAGAACGGTTTCCAGCGGGCCTAAGGTGCGCGCCTATAGGATCATCGCCGGGCTGGAAGGTTGAAGGATGAGAGGACCTGGGTGGGCAATGGGGCCGTCGTGCTCAAGTGGAGAGTCCAATCTGCCGTGGGAGCATCCGTTCCTAATCGCCGAAAAGGCCGGCCATTTGGGGGTCTTTTCTCATTGAACAATGTCAACGCCGTTGCTGACAAGACTCTCGACTGCGTTGAGCAGTGTCCTTTTCAAAGAAACGTCGCGATCGCATTGGTTGGTCAGTCGTGTTAGAGGGGCGCGTTTGTTGTGGTGCGTGGTTCTAATGCGTGTGGTGGTGGTGATGGTGGTGCCAGGAATCTGGTAAAGGACCTGAAGGAACTGCTGTGGCGCTGAGACTGCCTGTCTGTCAAAGATGTGGCTTGATTAGCGGGTCCCCCTCGGCCTGCGACAATACAGCAAATAGGAGAGCCGCACCAGCCTTCGTACCATCTCCCCAGGATGGTACGCAGCCTTGGAATCAATCACAGCCTTCTAATCTAAGTGTCCGTTGCTGCACATGGTAGGAGCCAGCTACGTGCCCCTGTGAGGCTACAGGCAGGCAGGGCGAAAACGAATGTGACGATTTTCACATTGAAAACCGTCACATTCAATTTCTCGGACACTAACCCAGGCCCCAGAGCCCAGCTTAATCAATCGAAGCGCGGTGACGCGTCGGGTGCCATCTGAACAGTCGAATGCTCTCTGCGACGATGACCATCTACACAAAACCTGTCTCCGCAAGGTACCTATACGAGCAATAGCCTGAGATGTCTCGTTCCACTAGCACTGCACCTACGCCATCGCATCTGTCGACTGACGTTGAGTCGACTAAAAATATCCGCATTCTTTTTTCTAGAATGCAAACGAGCTCACACTGTAACAATCCTCTTCCGGCTGCATTATATCCCGCGCAGCCAGTCTGCTGATGATGCTACCTGAGACGGAAGGCTTACTGTATTGTTCCAAGACAAGGCCGAGATGTGGTTACTGGTGATAATTTGCTTGAAGGTGTTGTGGAGCGGTTCTAACTCCTGCCTAAGGTAGCAAACGGTGGAAGTCCCGATTGGCGTTCCAAGCGTACGCGTCCTTCCTGTAATTACGCGTACCATCTCCTCACGATGGTATAGAGCGCGTACCATTCTCTTCACCATGGTACGGAGCGCGTACCATCCTCTCATGATGGTATGGAGCGCGTACCATCCTCTCATGATGGTATGGAGCGCGTACCATCCTCTCATGATGGTATGGAGCGCGTACCATCCTCTTATGATGGTACGGGCCTCTGGTTGGCTGCAGCCCCATGGAGACGCCATGGGACGTGGCTCTCACCGGTCAGGTTAAAGAATGCATGGAGCGGCGCGGCGCGGCGCGGTGACGGAAGACGGGAGCTTCTGCCGTGTCAGCTTGGCCGGGGCTCACTGCCAAAGATTGGGAATTGCATAGGTAGTTTCTACGTCGCGTCGTTGGCTTCTTTCGCGCCATGTGACGGCGAATCTCTCCCCGTGTATGTATTGACTGACTCAACGTGGACCTTGCGTGAACTACAACACTGTCTAAGCGAAGTTGTGGAGGAAGCGGACCGGGGTGAGAATGGATGCAACTCGATGCTTGGGTCGTGGTCTGCATAGGACTTTGTGATGCTTCGCTTGGAAGTAAGGTGAATTTTAGGTACTCGTCCTCCTCAGCGTGCCTTTGGCAAATATTTCGGATCGACCTTGTGGTTGGCATGGAGATGGAAACTTGTGTAGTTCCAACTCTTGCCTGACTAGGTACAGGTGTTGCTCGAGAGGGTGGATTGTCGCCCCTCTACTTCCGGATCCTGGCGCGCTCGTAAACCCACCTTCGCCGCTGCACAATGGTCCTTCTCGACGCTGGCTGTCACTTTGAGCTTCACTCCAGGCTTAAGCAGCCCTGATATTACAACCTGTTATACATAGATAACAGTTAACTAACCTACTTAGGTAACAGGCAGCTAGGATAGGATATTTATACTACAGGATTATAGGAATAATAGGGACTTACTTAGGAATAGAAGAACTATAGTATAAGCTATATAATAATAAGGAATAAGTATAGATAAAGGACCTATAATAAGTACTTAATAGATATTAGAATAAGTACTTATTCTACTTTAGAATAAGTATTTATAATAATAAGGAAATAGTACTTATAAATAGTAGGACTATTTATATAAGGGATCTATATATAGGATAACCTTAAGCTTAGCTTATAGTTAGATTTCTATAGCTCTTTAGTAATTAACTTAGTATTTATCCTTATAGATATTTTTAGCTTATTTTTATTATAAATTACTTATTAAGTCTAAGACTAATTACCTTAGCCTCTAAAGACTTAATCTACTATTAGCTTATAACTTATAACTTAGATTATAACCTTAGTATACTATTATAATATATTAATCCTTAGTTTCTATTAGTAGACCTTACTATTAGATAGCTAATTATAACACTTTAATTACTTCTATTTAATAAGTTAATTATTAATACCTATTAATAGTAAAATAATAAATATATCTTTATATATCTCTACTAAGTTACTTACTCTAGGGACCTCCTCCTCTTTATAGTAGCTAGTCTAGAACTTAGCTAAAGAACTTAAAGGAGCCTCTATAGTAGTAGACTCTAATAATAAGGTAACCTTAAAGAAAGATATTTATAAATACCTTTAAACTAAAGTTAAGAAAAGAGATAATAATATTACTAAAGTCTAGACTATATATAATAATACTACTATAGAACTTTAAAACTTTAAAGAAATAATATAATAACTAGGAAATAGCTCCTAGTATATTATAGACCTAGAAAATAAAGTTATCTAACTTAGAGGATAAAATAGTAATACTAATATTAAAGAACTCTAAGAAGAAATCTATATCTTATATATAGCTACTAATATTATTATAACCCTTACTAGAGGATAATAGAAGCTTAAGCTTAGTACTTTAATTACCTATAATAGTACCTCTAAATAACTTAAGTTATTCTTAATCTAAATTAAGAACTACTAGAACTTTTATTATAGAGACTTTATTAATTAGACTAAGAAAGTTATTTATATTACTACTTACCTATAAGGATAAGCCTTTAAGTAGTTTAAACCTATTTAAGAAGAGTTCCTTAAGTATAAAACTTTAGATAAATACTCTACTAAAACTTATAATATCTATAGTAACTTTAAGGGATTTAAAGATACTTTCTACTCTCTCTTCTAAGACCTTAATAAGAAACGATAAGTTAAGAGAGACCTTATATAGCTATAATAGATAAAGTTAATAAAAGAATATACTACTATATTTAGATAACTTAGTATTTAACTTAACCTCACTAAAGAAACTAAGATCTTTATATTCTATTAAAAGTTTAAGGATAAAGTTAAAGATAAGATTATTAAGATTAACTATCCTAAAAACTTTCTTTAGTATACTAACCTTACTATTAAGATTAATAATTAACTTTTTAAATACTATAAGGAAAAAGGCGAAAAATAATAAGGATTAAACTTTAGATATAAGTATTAATAGCAGCTCTATTAGAAGTTTAACCCTTAGTAGAATAATAATAGACCCTATAATAACTAGAATAATACCTACTAGAGTACTACCTATAGATAATATAATAAACCTATAGATCTTAGTATAATAACTAAACTTAATAATAAAAAGCCTTAAAACCTTAAGTATTATAACTATAATAAATAAGAATATATTACTAGAGAATATAAGCAGTCTAAAAAGCTTTTTTAGAAGCTAATAGCTAAATAACCTTAATAAGTTAATATTATTACTAAAGTTTTATATATATCTTAGTCTTAGACTAAATATTATAATAATAACTACTAGATTTATCTTAAAAATAAGGAAATATTAGGATACTACCTAAAGGATAGTAACTTTAAATAGTCTAGATATAATATAACTACTTTAGATATATATCTAAGAACCTTAGTAATAATATATACTAGTAATAGTAAGATTTAAAGGGAAACCTAAGAATAACTTAAAGAGATACTATAAGTATAATAACTTAAACTAATTCTTAGTTCTACTTTAAAAATAACTAATAACTAAGGTTAGACTAGCTATAAACTCCTAAACTAAACTACCTATATAATATTAGAAGAATAAATAAGGAAAGAATCTAATAATAAGCTAGATTATTAGTATAACCTCTTAGAAGAATAATAACTATTTAATCTCATAAATAACTAGACTTTTAGAGAAGGAGAGGGTTCTCTTTATAACTTAGATAAACCTTATAACGTTATATACTAATATACTTAAGTAGAGATTACCTATAGGCTTACCCCTAGTGTAAATAATATTAGTTCTAAAGAGGAATCTAAAAAGGATAATATACCTAAGTAGATTATATATAAATAAATTAACTTATATAATAATAAATAGTTTATTAAACTTTATAGTATACCTAATATAGGGCTAAAAATATATTACACCTTATAACTTAGAATTAAAGATTACTTATATCTTAAAATTACTAACTCTAACTATTAATACCTCTTTTAGGTATAATATTTCTTTAATTATTATAAAATCTATATAGGAGATAAGTATAAACACTATTTCTAACCTAAGTAATATAATAATAGTCCCCTATAAAATATTTATACTATATATATCCTCACTAGATAGGAACTTAAAAAGTTTAATAGTAATATTACTATATTTACTTTTAGCTAATAATTCCCTATAGAATACCTTTATAATAAATAGATAAAATAGGATAAATACTAATATAATAAATACTAAATCTATTATAAAGAAAAGGTATATATCTAGAGAATTATAAAGAATAGACCTTAACCTCTTTAGGTTAGATACTATAAAAATAGCCTTATAAAGGTATAATAGGAAGAAAAATAAATTACTTATTTAAAATACCTAAAGTAATTAAAAAACTAAACTTACTTACTAATATAAAACTATAATAGGTAATAAAGAAAAGGTTTATCTACTAAATATTATAAAAATATTAGAGTAATATAAACTTAAAGTTATTATTAATTAATAGATAATACTTATACTAATTAATAGTAGAGCTAAAATAAACTTTATTACCTCTTAAGCTATTAATAAGCTAAAAATACTATAAGGAGGAAAAGAATAACTATATTAATTATATATAGTAGAAAGAGAAGAATTTAAATATAAAGGAGGTACTATCTATAATAAGACTATACCTCTTAAGATAAGCTACTTAAATTAAAAAGAAAGAATCTAATTTAATATTACTAACTTAAGAATATATAATATAGTATTAAGACTACTCTAATTATAAATAAGTAACCTATAAATAGACTAAAGTAAAAGCTAACTCTATTAGGACTATAATAACTTAGTCCTTAAGTAGCCTTATTAAAAATAAACTTTAAATAAGCTAATATAGTAAGGAACTATAAAATAATATATCTACTACTTTAAGGTAAAGTAAGCTATATTACTACTATTAATAATAATAGATCTTAAATAAAAGAATATAAAGTTTATAAGAAACTCTTTATAGCTAAATTAGAAACTAAACTACTTAAATANACTAAACTACCTAAATATATTAGTTTTAATTATAAAATCCCCCTTAAAGAAGGGAAAGAATTATAATTTAATAAAATTTATAGACTTAACTTAATAGAGATAGAAACTTTAAATAAGTACCTTAAAGAAAACCTTAAGAAAGGTTATATTAGACCTTTAATATTACTAGTAAGAAACTTAATCCTATTTATACTTAAAAAGAATAGAAAATTATAACTATATATTAACTACTATATACTTAATAAAATAATAATTAAGAATTACTACTTACTACCTCTTATAGATAAAATAAGATAATTTCTATATAAAACTAACTAGTTTATAGCTTTTAATCTTAAAGGGGTTTATAACTTAATCTAAATAAAATAAAATAAAGAATAGAAGACTACCTTCTAAATATAAAAGAGATATTTTAAATACTTTATTATACCTTTTAGTCTTACTAATATACTTATAATATTTTAGAATATAATTAACGTAGTATTATATAAGTATATTAATATCTATATAGTTATCTACCTAGATAATATCCTTATCTTTTTATTTATATTTAAGAAGTATAAAGAAGATATTTATTATATCTTATAAGCTTTTTAGGAAACTAAACTCTTAGTTAAACCTAAAAAAAGCAAATTTTATATATAAAAAGTAGAATACTTTAGATTTACTATTACTTTTAAGAAGGTTTATATATTAGGAAATAAAGTTAAAGCTATTAAGGAATAGCTAATACCTAATAACTTTANTTATATATTAGGAAATAAAGTTAAAGCTATTAAGGAATAGCTAGTACCTAATAACCTTAAAGAAGTCTAAAGATTCCTAAGTTTTATTAACTTCTACTATAAATTTATTAAAGATTATAGTAAGATTAATATAGCTCTCACTAGCCTCAGCNTATAAAGATATACCTTTTATATAGGAAGAACTATAATAGATAGTATTCTAGAAAATTAAGAACCTTATTACTAATAAACTTATCCTAATTATCTTAGACCTAATAAAATAGTTTAAAGTAGAACCTAATATATCTAATTATATAATTAAAGTATAACTATTATAATAAGATTTAGAAGGATGTTTATACCTTTATACCTTCTTCTCTTATAAGCTCTATAGATTAAAACTTAACTACTAGATCTATAATAAAGAGCTTATAGTAATTATTAAAGCTTTTAAAGAATAGAGACCTAAACTTTTAGGAATAATTTATAAAATACTTATATACTTAGATTATAAGAATCTTTTATACTTTATAACCTTAAAAATACTTAATAAATAATAAATCTAATAGTTAGAATTCCTCTTAGAATTTAACTTCTAAATAATCTATTAAAAAAGATTAGATAATAGTAGAGTAAACGCTCTTAGTTAATAACTAGACTATAATATCTTAATATTTAAAGAGACCTAGGTAATTCTTAAATAATAAGATAATAGAGACTTAATATTAGTAGCTAAACTCCTAATAATAGTTAGATAATTTAGTATTAGCTTAACTAATAAACTAGACGATAAAGTAATTATAGAATTTTATATATACTCTGTATATAGTTACTAAGGAATTATAAAAACTTAGAAATAATTATAATAATAATATAGAGAAAAGGTTATAAGAGAATGTATAGTAAAAGCGATTAAGGATTATGAAGTATACCTAAAAAGCAAACCTACTTAATATTAACCTTATAGTATACTATAATCTTTACCTATACTATAAACTACTTAGTAATCTATATCTTTTAACTTTATTATTAAACTACTAAAGTTATAAGAACTTCTTATAAGAGTATACTTTAATAGTGTTCTTATTATAGTAGATTAACTTATAAAGTATACCTACTTTATTTTATATAAAGAAGTAAGTAATACTAAAGAATATATATATACCTTCTTTAAGTATATTATTACTAACTATAGTATACTTAAAGAAATTATATTAGATAGGGATAAGATCTTTACCTCTAAATTTTAGAAATTAATTACAGTATAACTTAGTATTAAGTAATCTATATCTACTATATTCTACTTATAGACTAATAGATAAATAGAATAAATCAACTAAATTCTTAAAACTTACCTCTATACTTATATTAACTATAACTAAGATAATTAAGTTATATTTTTACTAATTACTTAGTTTACTTATAATAGTATAATTAGAGAAAGTACTAAGGAATCCCCCTTCTACCTTAACTATAGTTTTAAACTAACTACTTATAGAGAACCTTAAGTAAGCTTAGCTATAGTTAAAGCTACTACTTTAGTATAATAAATTAAGGATATCTAAAGTAATATATATAAAGAACTTAAATTTATCTAATAATAAATATTAAGATTTAGTAATAAATAAAGGATTAAGGGATTAACCTTAAAAAAAGGAAATAGTACCTATTTTATATAATAAAATATTAAAATAAAATAACTAAGTAATAAACTTAACTATAAAAAACTTAGACTTTTTAAAATTTTATAAGTTATCTTATTAGTTAACTATAAGCTTAAACTCCTAAAAACTATAAAATACTACTTAGTATTCTATATTTCACTTCTTAAGCTAGTACTATAAGGATTATAAATAAATAACCTTATTATTATAGAAGATAATAAACTAGAGTATAAAGTAGAGAAATTATTAGACTATTAGTATAAAGATAATAAATAGGAATACCTTATTAAATAGAAAAACTATAGATATAAAGATAATATATAGGAACTAAATAATAACCTACTTAAGTATTAAGATAAAATTAATAAGTATATTAGAATACTTAATTATATCGATCTTAAGGATAGACTAAGCCTACCTATAACCTTAGAAGAATTTAAGGAATATATAAAATACGCTAATAAAAGAGAAAGATAAATATAAGAAGAGGTATAATAGAAATAAAGAGAAGCTAAGAAATAAAGAATATAACTCCTATTAGTATAGGTATAACTAAGAGGACACTCTAAACTAGTATAACGAGAAAATACGTCTATTTAACTAGGAATATTAGAATATAACTAAGACTCCCCTAATAAGAAATTCAGAGTAATAGGATTCTAGTTAAATAAAGTATCTATATTTAAAATACCCTAAGTACTTATTAACTATACTTCTAATAAGGAATTTAATATATCTTCTAAAGACTTAACTATAGCTATTTTACCCTTCCTAAATATTATTTGTTTCTACTCTTATAAACGCTCTAATTTTATTAGTAATTTATTTAACTCTAACTAAGCCTTCTAATAAGCCTTAGCCTTTTACTATAAGATAGTAGCCCTCTTATAAAATTTTACTTCCTCTACTACTTCTACTTAGTCTAAATAATTAAACTTTACTACTAAGTAATTTACTACCCTCTAAAGTTAGTAAAAGAAATTATATTGCTACTAAAAAAACCTATAGGTATAGATTATATCCTCAGAAGTATTATATAGGATACCTAAATAATAGTAAGTCTTATAGATATTAGAATCTAAAAGAAGTAAATACTATATATTATATAAACGATAATTTAAATAAAGTATATCGTTCTTAATACTTTTATTAATAAATTAAAGAATCTAGAATAAATAATAATAAGTTAAAGCACCTAAAGATTTTAGTTTCTAAATATAACCTAATATAATATTAGCATTATAGGAAAATTAGGAAGTATAATTAATAGATCCCTAACCTAGGACTAATAACCTACTTATAATAGGTCTTAAGGATAAGACCTTTAGAGAGGGGACCTAATATTATAACCTATTATATATAGATAACAGTTAACTAACCTACTTAGGTAATAAGTAACTAGGATAGGATATTTATATTATAGGATTATAGGAATAATAGGGACTTACTTAGGAATAAAAGAATTATAATATAAGTTATATAATAATAAGGAATAAGTATAGATAAGGGACCTATAATAAGTACTTAGTAGATACTAAAATAAGTACTTATCCTACTTTAAAATAAGTACTTATAATAATAAGGAAATAGTACTTATAAATAGTAAGACTATTTATATAAGGGACCTATATATAGGATAACTCTAAGTTTAGTTTATAGTTAGACTTCTATAGCTCTTTAGTAATTAACTTAGTATTTATCCTTATAGATACTCTTAGCTTACTTTTACTGTAAATTACTTATTGAGTTTAAGACTAATCACTTTAGCCTCTAAAGACCTAATCTACTATTAGCCTATAACCTATAACCTAGACCACGACCCTAGTGTATTATTATAACGTGTTAATCCCCAGCTTCTGTTAGCAGACCCTACTGTTAGATAGCTGACCATAACACCTAACGACCGACTAGCTCGTTCCTTAGCTGGCGCATCCTTACCTACAACCCCATCGCTGCCCTTCATCCCCTGGCTGTGTTCTATGCTAGCGCTCCACGTGCGCCAGGATGCACTGCCTCAGATATTAGCGGCTCTGTTAGGGCTGCCAGTCAAAGCAGCAGGGTAGATATGTGTTTTGAACGCAACGCTGCGCGCGCGAATTGTGTGGCGATATTGGGCGGGGGATGGGTTGCCTTGGGGATTCGTGCCATGGCTTGCGAGGCTTGCGAGGCTGGCGTGCGCTGCGGGTATGCTGGTGCTGCTGCGTCGGCGGCATAGAGACGATCGACTTGGCGGTGATTGGCGGTGTTTAGCTTTCGCGAGGCGGACAAGTATGCTGAACTGCGTCCTCGTCAGCATTCATTACCCCGGGATGTTAGCAGCGAGGCGGGAGAATGTTATTGCACGCACAAAAGATCCATGTATTGAAATGTCGGGGGGAGAAACCCCACAGACGGACGCACGTACTTTGAACCAAAACAATGCCTTGCTTTCATCCACATCTCTGCCTCGGCCATGATCTTTGGCATCGTCGCTGTCCCTAACGAGCGTGCGGGAATGTTTGACATGTGTGATACTCTGGAACCAGGCGGCGCGCAACATTATTCCGTGGATGTAGTTCGCGACAGATGTGGAAAACAAGCGAGCCGGTGCTGTCACAAGCAGACGTACGCAGGCGGTCGCGGGAGGAAGGTGCGCCGTGGGCGGCCGCTCCATTGAGCCACTTTCAATCTATGGGTTGCATGGATGGCGTGCTGGACACTTCCTGCCGGGCAGGGATCTTGAGGGTCTCGGTGACGGCAGTAGGTGCGTCGTGCGATGTCACCACGTGGAGGGTATTGGTGCTTGGAGTGGTCAGCGTTATATAGGATATAACTGAAGAGGGTGTGATCCACGCGTTGCAGAATGTCGGAGGTCTCAGCTCGATATGCTGATATGATTCTCGTGTCTGGAAGTGTCGTATGAGAGGGAGTCGCTGCAACTGGCATTCATCATCACCACTTATTGCTAATAATAAATTGTCTGCGTTGCTCAGAGCCTGCCAGAGGAAGGGGCATTTTTGGGGGCAGGGACATTTTTGGGGGCAGGGACACTTTGGGTTGAGATGTATGGATCTGTCCAGATGTTGTGATTTACGTACTACGTACACAATACGTGCCCCGTACGCATCAATTGACCCAAGCATGTGGCCATGAGCGCAGTAGAGGCAGGGACATTCAGGTGGTGGTTGGCATTTTGGGGGTAGGGTCATTTTTGGGGAAGTTTGCAGCACGTATCTAACGCCTGTTAATTTCTAACACATGACCCCAACATGCGAAATCAATAAGAGCAAACCCGACCCGTGAAGCATGATATTCGGCATAACACGTGTTAACTTTTAACAGGTGATAATTGAGTAAAGGTTTCGCCCATGAGTTAGTGCTGTACTACGGCCCTACTTATGTCATGTGTTAGTTTTTAACATATGTCTACATAAATCTGCTCTGAACAAAATGTCATGTGTTAATTTTTAACATATGTGTGCACAACTATGCTCTGGACAAAATCACAGCTTGCATGTAAGTTCTGACCAAGCTTCTTATCATTGGAGGTTTGCAATCATTGAAGAGATTGCTCTACCTCACTAGGACCGACCTGCCAGATTGGCTGCAACGAAAATGTGCTCCTCGTCTCTAGTCAGGACACTAGATGATGATATTTATGATATGCTCGATAACAGTCAGCGTCTTCGTAAGCCAAATAGAACAGGACTTCATTCCCTAAAGCTGCTTGGCAGTGTACAAATTTAGGGATAGGACACAGACTCCCGTAGCCCGGAGCGGTAAAGTGGGCGCTGTGGTGGCACGGATTTGACGTACTCTCTGTGAAGTGAATCGAAACGGCTGATTGGTGGAAATGACCCGGCTTCAACATCTCAAATCTCATCCAAAACACATCGGAATTCTCTTGCTATGCTATACAGGCTCGCGGAGACGCTGTAAGTGCAAACAACCCGGACGGCAATGGCGGTGAGTCCGTACTAGCCGTAGACCATGTGTCTGCTACGAGTGAGCCGGTCGTTCCGGTGGATGTTCAGGTGACCTTTTTGGCACGAACGTAGACGTAGCTGGTTGAGTAACTCAACCTCTGAATCGCGCGGATGGTGTGCTGTCTGCGGCTACTCATCTGACCGGAGAACCGCATGCATCGACCACCGAGCCAGCGACCCGGCAGCATGAGTATTCAAGACCTCAGGAGGTCATTATCAAAGAGGAATACCCAAGTGCGGGGATCCGTTCGAAATGTCTAGGAACGAAAATCATGAACGTGGAGGTGTGGCTACGGCGTCGGAGTAATCGCACCAGCATACACATGATTGCAAACTTCAAAAAGGGGCATGCCAAAAATGGGTCAGTCTTTGGGGCTCGATTCTCGAGGCTGAGTACACGAGTAGAGCCAAGTCTCTGGAGCAGATGACGCTTGGAGTGCAGAGGGCCAAGTGCGGGACCGAGATGTTGACATGAAAGGTGCGGCGGCTCTCGGACATTCTCGAGCGACAGCGCCGGGGCCCACAGACAGGCGAAGTGGGGCCGACCACGGTCGGCGTGTGCCGGCTGTGGGTCACCTCAGTTTCGAGTCGGCGGTCACTGTCGGGGATCAGTGCATTAGGTAAGCAGGCCAGGGAGCATCTCAATGACATCTGCTCACTTGACCCGTGGGCAACTGGAAAAAATGCAACCTGCCACTGACAATCATCAGCATGCCCACCTTCCGCTGCATTTCCTATCGCCATAATTGTGGGCTCCTTCACACCGATAACGACGTCGGCAATCTTGGATCGGCCGTAGTGTTGCACTAAAGCAACCACTTCACCAAATTTCTTTTCCGGGAGGCTTCAAATCCAGTACAACGATGATCGCCACAGCGGCTTCGATGCCTAGATCTGGTCCGTCAAGCTCTCCTTCCACTCCGGCGTTATCGCCTCGAAGACCTGTTCCACATGGTGACATTTCAAGTCACCGACCGCTGCCGTGAGCGTCCCTCCTCACGTTTCATCTGCAAAACTCACAATCAGCGCATAAGCCATCTTCGCGTCTCCACGAGCCCACAAGATCAACGAGTCCCTTCAGTCATATCAATGAAGACTGTCGCTAACGACGTTGCCAATCTCTTGTCACCCGACTTAGTCAAGGAGACCTTCTGGGGGTTTGCCAGAAGCTCTACACGTGCTGCTCCCCGCAGACCAGCAAAACATATTTGTGGAGGTCTACTTGAATACCTCTTTCCATGCTCCAATCATTCTTTATTAGGTAGACAGACAGTAGCATAAGTACTGATAATTTTTCAGCCAGTATCTCACACACCTCAATAATTTGCTGAACCTTCCCATCCAAGTCTTATCGTTCCCTTTATCTGCTCGCTCTGCTTAACTTAGAGCTTGATCTAGACTGAGGCTTTTCGAGCTTGTTCGGTTCTATTAATGGTTGGAGCCGTCTTTGGATGTTTCTAGGATGATTTAGGACTTGATCTTGCTGGATGGAAATCTAGGACTTTAGGATTTCTTGAGAGCCTAAGGCCTGTTGACGCTTTAAGAGACTTCTCATGAGACCCTCTTAGATGAGCTAGCTATTAAATATAATGCACAGCAAACGCTGTTTTTGTTGGTTTCGTTCTGATGTATTTAGCATTCTAGATAATACAGCTTATCCTGTTCTTCGTTCTATATTAGGTCCTTCTATCTAGCCTAGCGACTTTTGCTTATTGAGCAATCTCTATAATAACACGCCTATTTCTTTCTAGTTGCTAGGTAGTATCTCTAAGGTCTACCCTAACGTACTAGCAACGATGAATAATATAATTATTTATTAAAACTGCTACCTAAAAAAGAGCGGGTCTATGAAAGCAGGGGGTAAGATTTATTAAAATCTTACTAAGTATTATTTATTAAACTTCCTATACCTAAAATATCTACGTTATAGATATACTTAGAGCTAATAGTTAGATATCCTTCTTACCTAAGTTTTTAGTCTATAGAATACCTAGTTAAATTAATAAATATTTAATTGAGGTTTAAATAATCTTAAACTACTAATAGTGACTTATTTAGTCTAAACTAATTAATAATAGTATTATTAACTACTAACTTATATAAGCATTTTAGGGAGATACTATAATTTAGATAACACTAGCGCTAGCTTATTTTAACCTAATTAAATTATTAAATTTATAAACTTTATTCTAATAGTAACCTATAGTAACCTAATAGTTAGTATACTTTATTAAGAGGGATAAATATAATATTTCTAATATTCTTCTACTAGAAAATATAAATAACTTTTAACTTTACTTATAATTACACTCTAAGATTAGATAAAGCTATAGACCTATTTATAATTCTTATTAACTTCCTATTTATAGTATATAAAGAATACTAATATATAGTTATTATAAATGAAGTTACTTTATATTTAAGAACGTACTATCTACTCTTAAAACTAGTAGAAAGGAATAGTATATATACTTATATAATAGGAATCTATAGAATTATTTAAACTTAGAACTAACTTAGTAATATCTAATATCTAGCTCTTATAATAAAGCTAATTCTATATATTATACTACTAGTTAATAATAGAATTTAATATAATACGTGCAGTTTTATATATTAGTAGATTTAAATAATTTAAGCTTATTATTATAAAAAATATAAATAAGTTAATACTTAAAAGAGAGGTAGTAATATAAGAGGCTAAGTGAGTAAAGTTAGGAGTATACTATAGATAGTTAGTATATAATATTAGAGATTCTATATATCTTAGCATAATAAGTAATAGTTTAAAGTAGCTTAAGAATAGATAGCTAATAAGTCTCTATAAGCTACTCTAAATAGAAGCTTAGGTTAGCTAGTGCTAAACTATATTTAAGATCTCTAAAAAGTCTAAGTAAAATATATAAAGATAAGCTATAATAAGCTAATCTATATTATTAATAAAAGACTAAAACTTAGCCTATAGCTAGCCTATATAAGATAGGTAGTATACTTAAAAAGGCTTAATACTAGTATACTTTTTAATATAACAGCTTCTATTAATAAAGATAAAGTTATACTTTAGACGATATAGGCGATAGTTAACTATATACTAAACTAAGCTTAAGTAATATCTATACCTAATACTATTAGGCTAGCTATACTATTTAAGGCGTAGTATATAGAAGCATATATTAAGCTAAGGTAGTTATTTAATAACTATATAGAGGATAATATATAGGTAAGATATAAAGGTATATAGCTATATCTACTATATATTTAGTTCTATATATAGGAAATAGATAATAATAAGCAGCTACTATATAAACTAATATTATTATAAGTAGAAGTATAGGACTTATTTAAGTAGATAGTAGAAGTAGCTAGTATAAGTATAGGGGATTAAACGTAGGAGAAGCTAGAATGTATAGCACTTAATATACTTATTAGTATGCTAGACTACTAACTAAAAGGTAGAGACTATAGTAATACTTTTCTTAGTACTCTTATAGTAATAAGTATTACTAAGAATAGTAGCTAGGTTTAAATTATAGACTATATAATAAAGTACTTAGCTATAGTTAAGGTAGTATATATACTAGTGATCTATTAGGTATATATTAAGCATTATAATAAGGTTATTAAGCTAGAAATATCTCTAGGGAAGGATAAAGTAGAGGATATAGCGTAGAGTTTATTTTAATATATATAGGTAAAGGTGTAGTAGTTTATAATATAGACAATAGGCGATAAAGATATAGAGCTAATACTAATAGACTAAATTCTTAAGATATAGATATATAAGATATATATCTAATATAATATAGTAGTAGCTAGTATTATTAACTAGGTTAGTAATTATATATTATATAGATAGGTATAGTTTATAATAGGGTAGCTATTAGATATACTATATAAGCTAGTCTAAGAGATATAAAAGCTACTTATAGAGCTAATAGTAATAGAGGATTTAGGTTTAGTAGATAGTTTAGAAAGTAATATCTAGTTATAGCTACTAGCTATTCTATAGTTATTAATTAAAAATAACTATAGTGAGATAAAGCTTAAGTACTTATTTCTTACTAATAATTATAATAGCTAGGTTTCTACTAAAGATAGCTAGCTATTTATATAGCTAGTGTAGTTACTTAGGTTATAGAATAGTAGGGACTAAGTAGTATAAGTAATAGTTATAAGATAATAGACTAGCTATTCTAGCTGTTAGCTATATAGGAGTTTAGTAGGATATTTAAATAACTCTATAAGTAACTATAAATACTTCTATATATATTTAGCAGATAGCTAGTATAAGTAAGTAAGCTTATAGGTCTATAGATAGTTAATATAGTTAATAGGGGCGTCTATAATATTATAGTATATAATAAAATATTATACTTTATTATAGTATATTATAAAGGATATTAGATAACTAAATAAGTAAAGGTGATCTACTAATATCTCCTAAAGGAGGTTAGTAAGCTTATTATATAGTTTCTCTAGCTTATATTACTATTCTAATAAGAGGTATAAAGTATTATATATAAAGCTAGTAAGTATAGCGCGTTTATATAGGTAGATAATATTATCTAGTAGAGGGACTTAGAAGAAAGTAGTATAATAGTAAGAGTAAAAGAACAAAATAATAATAATATAGATATTAGGGATAGTAATAATTATAATATAAATATAGATAAGGCTAGGGATAAAAGTATAAGTATAAGTAACTAAATATAGAAAGAGGAGTAAATATAGATAATAGATAGAGCATAGTAGATTATATAATAGATTAGTATAAAACTATTAGGATATTAGGTTAATATAAGTATATAGCAGTATATTGCTATTAGTATTACTAACTACTACTTAAATAAGTTATTTAGCTAGTTAAGTAGAGATAATATTAGTGTAGGATTAAAAGAGGGGATAGATAAGGTTGAAGATAGCCTATAGGACTTATAGGTAGGGTATAATATATAGATAGTAAGTATAATTTATATATAAAAGCTTATATAGTTTAGTAGTAGTCTTATAGTGAGGTAGTAATAGTTCTACTAAGTTAGCTATTAGTAGTATAGGTTTTTAAGCTTTAGTGTTAAGGATTTAAAGTTAAAATAAGGTCTTATAAGCTGTAAAAGGAAAAAGATAGAGGCGTATAAAGGGCTATAGCTTATAGCTAAGCTTTAATAGTTTAAGAAGCTAAGGAGAATTAACTTAGAAGGCTAGCTGTAGTAGATAATAAGTGATAACTTAGTAATATTTTATAGGAACTAGAGAGAAGTAGTATTTACTATTACTAGTAAGTATATACTAATTATATAGGTAATAGAGATAGGTAGTAGTAAGAGCGTCTTATTTATACTACTAGTGTTCTACTTACTAAATAGAGTGATAGTAGTTATAATACTATTAGTAGTGCTATAGTTAGATCTATATAGGTAATATATTAAAGTGGGGATTATATCTTATATATAGTAAAGCTAGAAGAATAACTAAGTAGCGTCTATTATCTTTATTATACCTAAGTTAGCTATTATAAAGGGGTTTAAGAACTTTATTATATAGCTAGAAGGGAGGTAAGCACTAAACTATATTATTATAGATAAATACTATATTATACTTAAAGGGTTATAAAGCTTCTAGCTATAGCTTAGAGAGCTTAAAGAGGTAATTTATAAGTTTAGTATATAGATAATATACTTAATAGTAATACTTATACTAACAGATAAAGCAGCTTTCTTCTATATAATATAACTAGAGGTAAACTATATAAGTATATTCTAAATAGTAATAACGTATAAGAATATATAATATTCTATTATTATAGTAAGTAAGAGGCTTAGTATAAAAAGTATTAATAGTATAGAATAAGATAAAGATAATATAAAGCTAGAGAAACTTAATACAGTTAAGGTTAAGGTATACTAAGTAGTAGTCTAATAGGTAAGTAAGCTTCTAGCTAGCAGTAAGTAAGGTAAGGCTATTATATATACTATATTAATTAAGTAAGTAGAGTATTTAGGGTTAGCGCTAAGGTATACTATATTCTTTAGTGATATTAACTTAATAGAGAGTAAGGTAGCTTAGCTTAAGGCGTAGCATTAAAGTAATAGGGCTAAGAGCGTTATAGTTATAATAAATATATTAAGACTAAGTATTAATATCCTAAATATACAGCTTATAATCTATACTAATATACTAATAGGACTTTAGTAATTTATATAAGAGAGTAGGTAGGTAGGTTATAATAAGTAGCTAAGTATATTAGTTATTATATATTATAGTAGTAGTAGCAGTAGTTTATAATAGGAGGTAGCAGTAAAAAAGTATCTTATTAGTAATAAATATAAATAGATTATTTTTAATAAGGTAATAGATAGGAGAGGTAACTACTTTAGTTATAAGGATAATAAAGAAGTATATAATATCTACTATAGATATAGAAAAAGGCTAGAGTTAAGGCTTATTCTTAATTATATTAGTGAGGATAATATAAGGAAACAGCTGCTGAGGGTTTAAGGTTAGAGCTAGCTATATAGAAAAAAAATCGATTTACGTTAGGGGAGGTGGAAATAACTATAATTATAAAATTCTAAATATAGGTTTAGAAAACCTACTTAGTAAAAGCTAGTTCTTAGAATCCTAAACCTAGGTTTAGAAATCCTATTTAGTAAAAACTAGCTATTAGAATCTTAAACCTAGGTTTAGAAATCCTATTTAGTAAAACTTAGCTATTAGAATCCTAAACTTAAGTTTAGAAATATAACTTACTAAAAACTAGCTATTAGAATCTTAAACCTAAGTTTAGAAATCCTACTTAGTAAAAACTAGCTATTAGAATCTTAAACTTAGGTTTAGAAATCCTATTTAATAAAAACTAGCTATTAGAATCTTAAATTTAGGTTTAGAAATATAGCTTATTAAAAATTAGCTATTAGAATCTTAAACTTAGGTTTAGAAATCTTATTTAGTAAAGACTAGTTATTAAAATCTTAAACTTAGGTTTAGAAATATAGCTTATTAAAAACTAGCTATTAGAATCTTAAACTTAGGTTTAGAAATCCTATTTAGTAAAAATTAGCTATTAGAATCTTAAATTTAGGTTTAGAAATCCTATTTAATAAAAACTAGCTATTAGAATCTTAAACTTAGGTTTAGAAATCCTATTTAGTAAAAACTAGCTACTAGAATCCTAAACCTAAATTTAGAAATCCTACTTAGTAAAATTTAGCTATTAGAATTTTAAACCTAGGTTTAGAAATATAGCTTAGTAAAAACTAGCTATTAGAATCTTAAACTTAAGTTTAGAAATCCTATTTAGTAAAAACTAGTTATTAGAATCTTAAACTTAGGTTTAGAAATCCTATTTAATAAAAACTAGTTATTAGAATTTTAAACTTAAGTTTAGAAATCCTACTTAGTAAAAACTAGCTATTAGAATTTTAAACCTAGGTTTAGAAATACTACTTAGTAAAAACTAGCTATTAGAATTTTAAACTTAGGTTTAGAAATCTTACTTAATAAAAACTAGCTATTAGAATTCTAAACTTAGGTTTAGAAATATAGCTTATTAAAACTAGCTATTAGAATCTTAAACTTAAGTTTAGAAATCCTATTTAGTAAAAACTAGCTATTAAAATCTTAAACCTAGGTTTAGAAATCCTATTTAGTAAAGACTAGTTATTAGAATCTTAAACCTAGGTTTAGAAATATAACTTACTAAAAACTAACTATTAGAATCTTAAACTTAGGTTTAGAAATCCTATTTAGTAAAGATTAGCTATTAGAATCCTAAATTTAGGTTTAGAAATATAGCTTACTAAAAACTAGCTATTAGAATTTTAAACTTAGGTTTAGAAATACAGCTTAATAAAAACTAACTATTAGAATTCTAAACTTAGGTTTAGAAATCCTACTTAGTAAAAACTAGCTATTAGAATCCTAAGTTTATATATAGAAAGGTATATAGTAGCTAGTAGCCTCTAGAATATTAAACTAATATCTAGAAAGCTAGCTTAATAGCTACTTATAGTGCTAAAAGCTCTTAAAGTAGCTAGCTAAATAGAAACTATAGATAATATATAATAAAGTAGGTACTAATTATAAGTATTATTTATAAAGAACTAGTAATAGTATATTAGAATCTATATATATATAGAATAAAAGGATAGAGGAAGTTTAGGAGTAGTAATAAGAGGATAGAAGGAAGTTATTTTAAGATATAGAAGGGATAGTTAGATATATTATAGGTATATAATATAATATTATCTATAGTAGGTTAAGCTTATATAATATTATATAGGTCTTTATATAATATATAATTAGATAACTTTATTATAAAACTATACTATATATATAAGGCTAAAAATAGAGTAATACTATATAGTTAACTTTAAAAATAATATAGTGTTTTATATATTTTAAGTTATAGAAAGGTTGCTTTCTAGCTATAGAGCATTATTTATTATAAGCTTTAGTGTATAATAACTGAGATTTAAAATTTTATATTACTAAAAAGTGGCGATTTTTTATCTTAAATATAAGTTTAGAAATTTATATTAGTAAAAAGCTTATAACTTTTAGCCTAAAATTAATCTTAAACTTAGGTTTAGAAATTTAGATCCTCATAATATAGCGACTTTTGATCTTAAACCTAGGTTTAGAAATTTAGATCCTTAAAATATAGCGACTTTTAATCTTAAACCTAAGTTTAGAAATCTAAATTACTAAAAAAAGAAGCTAGTTTTTATCTTAAACCTAGGTTTAGAAATTTGCACCTTAAAGGAAAAACTGATTTTTATCTTAAACTTAGGTTTAGAGATTTATATTACTAAAAAAAGAAGCTAGTTTTTATCCTAAACTTAGGTTTAGAAATTTAGATTATTATAATAATATAAGGAAACAGCTGCTGAGAGTTTAAGGTTAGGGCTAGCTATATAGAAAAAAAATCGATTTATATTAGGGGAGGTGGAAATAATTATAATTACAAAATTCTAAACATAGGTTTAGAAAACCCACCTAGTAAAAACTAGTTCTTAGAATCTTAAACCTAGGTTTAGAAATCCCACTTAGTAAAAACTAGCTATTAGAATCTTAAACCTAAGTTTAGAAATCCTACCTAGTAAAACCTAGCTACTAGAATCCTAAACCTAGGTTTAGAAATCCCACCTAGTAAAACCTAGCTATTAGAATCTTAAACCTAGGTTTAGAAATCCTACTTAGTAAAACTTAGTTACTAAAATCCTAAACCTAGGTTTAGAAATCCTACTTAGTAAAACCTAGTTACTAAAATCTTAAACCTAGGTTTAGAAATATAGCCTAATAAAACCTAGCTACTAAAATCCTAAACTTAGGTTTAGAAATCCTACCTAATAAAAACTAGCTACTAGAATCTTAAACCTAGGTTTAGAAATCCTATTTAGTAAAAACTAGCTATTAAAATCTTAAACCTAGGTTTAAGAATCCTACTTAGTAAAACCTAGCTATTAGAATCCTAAACCTAGGTTTAGAAATATAGCCTAGTAAAACCTAGCTATTAGAATCTTAAACCTAGGTTTAGAAATCCTACCTAATAAAAACTAGCTACTAGAATCTTAAACCTAGGTTTAGAAATCCTATTTAGTAAAAACTAGCTATTAAAATCTTAAACCTAGGTTTAAGAATCCTACTTAGTAAAACCTAGCTACTAGAATCTTAAACCTAAGTTTAGAAATATAGCTTAGTAAAACCTAGCTATTAGAATCCTAAACCTAGGTTTAGAAATCCTACTTAGTAAAAACTAGCTATTAGAATCTTAAACTTAGGTTTAGAAATCCTACCTGCTAAAAACTAGCTATTAGAATCCTAAACCTAGGTTTAGAAATCCTACTTAGTAAAAACTAGCTATTAGAATCCTACTAGCTACTAGAATCCTAAACTTAGGTTTAGAAATCCTACTTAGCAAAAACTAGCTATTAGAATCTTAAACCTAAGTTTAGAAATCCTACCTACTAAAAATCAGCTACTAGAATCTTAAACTTAAGTTTAGAAATCCTACTTAGTAAAGACTAGCTACTAGAATCCTAAACCTAAGTTTAGAAATCCTACTTAGTAAAAACTAACTACTAAAATCCTAAACCTAGGTTTAGAAATCCTACTTAGTAAAAACTAGCTATTAAAATCCTAAACCTAAGTTTAGAAATCCTACTTAGTAAAAATTAGCTATTAGAATCTTAAACCTAGGTTTAGAAATCCTACCTAATAAAAACTAGCTACTAGAATCTTAAACCTAGGTTTAGAAATCCTATTTAGCAAAAATTAGCTATTAGAATCTTAAACTTAGGTTTAGAAATATAGCCTACTAAAGACTAGCTATTAGAATCCTAAACCTAAGTTTAGAAATATAGCCTACTAAAGACTAGCTACTAAAATCCTAAACTTAAGTTTAAAAATATAGCCTACTAAAAACTAACTACTAAAATCCTAAACCTAGGTTTAGAAATCCTACTTAGTAAAAACTAGTTACTAAAATCCTAAGCCTATATATAGAAAGGTATATAGTAGCTAGTAGCCCTTAGAATATTAAACTAATATCTAAAAAGCTAGCTTAATAGCTACTTATAGTATTAAAAGCTCTTAAAGTAGCTAGCTAAATAGAAACTATAGATAATATATAATAAAGTAGGTATTAATTATAAGTATTATTTATAAAGAACTAGTAATAGTATATTGGAATCTATATATATATAGAACGAAAGAATAGAGGAAGTTTAAGAGTAGTAATAAGAGGATAGAAGGAAATTATTTTAAGATATAGAAGGGATAGTTAGATGCGTTATAAGTATATAACGTAATATTATTTATATTAGGTTAGGCTTATATAATACTATATAGGTCCTTATATAATATATAATTAGATAACCTTATTATAAAACTATACTATATATATAAAGCTAAAAATAAAGTAATACTATATAGTTAACCTTAAAAACAATATAGTGTTTTATATACTTTAAGTTATAGAAAAGTTACTTTCTAGCTATAGAGCATTATTTATCATAAGCCTTAATATATAATAACTAAGATTTAAAATTTTATATTACTAAAAAGCAGCGATTTTTTATCCTAAACATAAGTTTAGAAATTTATATTAGTAAAAAGTCTATAACTTTTAGCCTAAAATCAATCCTAAACCTAGGTTTAGAAATTTAGATCCTCACAATATAGCGACTTTTAATCCTAAACCCAGGTTTAGAAANATCTAGATTACCAAAAAAAGAAGCTAGTTTTCATCCTAAACCTAGGTTTAGAAATTTACATCCCTAAATCATAGCGACTTTTAATCCTAAACCTAAGTTTAGAAATCTAGATTACTAAAAAAAGAAGCTAGTTTTCATCTTAAACCTAGGTTTAGAAATTTACACCCTAAAAGAAAAACTGATTTTTATCTTAAACTTAGGTTTAGAGATTTATATTACTAAAAAAAGAAGCTAGTTTTCATCCTAAACCTAGGTTTAGAAATTTACATCCTAAAGGAAAAACTAATTTTTATCCTAAACCTAGGTTTAGAGATTTATATTACTAAAAAAAGAAGCTAGTTTTTATCTTAAACCTAAGTTTAGAAATTTAGATTATTATAATATAGCGACTTTTAATCCTAAACCTAGGTTTAGAAATTTAGATCCTCAAAATATAGCAACTTTTGATCCTAAACCTAGGTTTAGAAATTTACACCCTAAAGGAAAAACTAATTTTTATCTTAAACCTAAGTTTAAAGATTTATATTACTAAAAAAAGAAGCTAGTTTTCATCCTAAACCTAAGTTTAGAAATTTATATCCTAAAGGAAAAACTGATTTTTATCTTAAACCTAAGTTTAGAAATTTAGGTCCTCATAATATAGCAACTTTTAATCCTAAACCTAGGTTTAGAAATCTAGATTACTAAAAAAAGAAGCTAGTTTTCATCCTAAACCTAGGTTTAGAAATTTACACCCTAAAGGAAAAACTAATTTTTATCTTAAACCTAGGTTTAGAGATTTATATTACTAAAAAAAGAAGCTAGTTTTCATCCTAAACCTAGGTTTAGAAATTTACATCCTAAAGGAAAAACTAATTTTTATCCTAAACCTAGGTTTAGAGATTTATATTACTAAAAAAAGAAGCTAGTTTTTATCTTAAACCTAAGTTTAGAAATTTAGATTATTATAATATAGCGACTTTTAATCCTAAACCTAGGTTTAGAAATTTAGATCCTCAAAATATAGCAACTTTTGATCCTAAACCTAGGTTTAGAAATTTACACCCTAAAGGAAAAACTAATTTTCATCTTAAACCTAGGTTTAGAGATTTATATTACTAAAAAAAGAAGCTAGTTTTCATCCTAAACCTAGGTTTAGAAATTTATATCCTAAAGGAAAAACTAATTTTTATCTTAAACCTAGGTTTAGAAATTTAGGTCCTCATAATATAGCGACTTTTAATCCTAAACCTAGGTTTAGAAATCTAAATTACTAAAAAAAGAAGCTAGTTTTTATCCTAAACCTAGGTTTAGAAATTTACACCCTAAAGGAAAAACTGATTTTTATTTTAAACCTAGGTTTAGAGATTTATATTACTAAAAAAAGAAGCTAGTTTTCATCCTAAACCTAGGTTTAGAAATTTACATCCTAAAGGAAAAACTAATTTTTATCCTAAACCTAGGTTTAGAGATTTATATTACTAAAAAAAGAAGTTAGTCTTTATCTTAAACCTAGTATACTAATAATTATTTATAAGCTATAAAGGCTTATTTTCACTTATTTCTTTCTTTATCTAGTATTATCTAGTAGTATCTATAATCTATTTACTACCTTATTCTTTATAATATATTATACTTATGTTTTAGCTATAAAAGGATACTATAATATTTAATATTATTCTTCTCTTTAACTAAATCTACTTTACTAATCTTTAGCTTTATTATAGCTAAGATATTTCTTTATATAATTTTCTGCTTAGTATAACTCTATCACCTTAGGGGCTTATTCCCTAATAGTAATACTATTATCTAGCGTTATCTAGCGTTTATTCGCCCCTTTTAGCTACTAAGGCTAACTTTTAAAGCCTTAGGAGCCTATTTCTATCCTATAGTCTTATTACCTAGTGAAGCCTAAGATCTATTTAAACCTTCCTATCTATATTTATTTTAGCTAAATTTCTTTATTTATTATACCTATATTAGATATAAATAACTATACTTCTAAGGTATTATTAAGAGGTTATATTTCATAGTGTAGTAGAATACTGCTATTATCTATATCATTAGAAGTCTTCCTCTATTTATCCCCTATCTCTATTATCTAGTATTACTTAGTATTTATTTAACCCTTATAACTATTAGGGATTAATCCTAAGCCTTAGGATCTAGTTTCTATCTACTAGGCCTATTACCTAGTAAAGTCTAAGGATAATTCAAACCTTCCCGCTAGGTGCTAGGGATTAATCCTAAGTCCTAGGATCTAGTTTCTATCCACTAGGCCTATTACTTAGTGAAGTCTAGAGATAATTCAGACCTTCCTATTAGGTACTAAGGATTAATCCTAAGTCTTAGGATCTAGTTTCTATCTACTAAGACTATTACTTAGTGCAGCTTAAGGTCTATTTAAACCTTCCTATCTATATTTATCTTAGCTATATTAGTTATAAATAACTATACTTCTAAAGTACTATTAAAAGGTTTTTAAGCTAAGCATTAGGAGCTAGTTTCTATTTACTAGTCCTATTGCTTAGTAATACTTATAGTTACCCTAAGTATATTAGTTTAGCATTATCTACCACCTCTATTATCTAAGTATTCCTATTAGTATACTATAAAACAGCTACTAGTAGTATAAATCTATAGATAAGCTACTCCTCACAGTATATACTATACTAGATACTTAAATAAGTAAGCATATTTATTAGGCGTATCTATACGTTAGACTAAGCTTTTAGATTCTACTTACCTACTTAAAAACTATAAAGGAGTATAGATATAAACCCTACTTAAAACTATAAAGTAGTATAGATTTATAAATCTATAAGGCCCTCAAGAAACATACTAAAGTAAAGAATACGTAGTAACTATATATTATGTTTTATAGTATAGAAAAATACTACTATTATCTATATTATTAGAAGTCTTCCTCTATTTATCCCCTATCTCTATTATCTAGCATCACCTAGTATTTATTTAACCCTTTAAGCTACTAAGGTCTCTACTTAAGCTTTAGGAGCTAACTAATTTAAAGCTAGCGACACCTACTCCTTTTAAGTTTATTAGACCTATAGATAACCTTCTTAGACTACATAATATAATTAATAGGAAGGGTTAGTATAGATTAACCCTTATATACTTACTCTAAAGGATTAATCTTAAGCCTTAGTATCTAGTTTCTATCCACTAGGTCTATTACCTAGTAAAGCTTAAGGATAATTCAGACTATCCTACTATATACTAAGGATTAATCCCCAGCCTTAGGATTTAGTTTATATCTAGCAGTCTTATTACCTAGTAAAGCTTAAGGTCTATTTAAACCTTCCTATCTATATTTATCTCAGCTATATTAGTTATAAATAACTACACTTCTAAGGTACTATTAAGAGGTCTTTAAGCTAAGTATTAAGAGCTAATTTCTATTTACTAGTCTTATTACTTAGTGATACTTATAGTTAACTTAAGCATATCAGTCTAGTGTTATCTGCTACCTCTATTATCTAAGTATTCTTATTAGTATACTATAAGATAGCTACTAGCAGTATAAATCTATAGATAAGCTACTCCTCGCAGTATATACCTTCCTAAGTCTCTAGATAAATTTAATATAGTCTTAGAAGGTTTTAGCATTCTATATAGCTCTTAAGAAATATACTATAGAATATATAGTAACTATATATTATATTTTACTATAGGAAAGAAAAGCTATATTATTTACATCATCTGAAGTTATCTTAAGTTTATTCCCTATTATAATTATTATAGGAACGCTCTAAAGATAGTTCTAGCTTTACTATAGATTAGAAACCTTCCCTTATATTATATATAAAAGCCTATAATTTCCTTATAGAAAGTTATTATAGGTAATTTAAGTATTATTCTACTAGTGTATAGGCTAGTTAAAATAGGCTAGGTTAACTAGGCTAGTTTAAACCCTTTTATACTATAGATTAGTAGTACTATATATACTCTAAAAGTATAGCATTATCTGCTATCTTTATTATTATAGTATTCCTATGAGTATACTATAGAGATATAAAACCTAAGTTTAGAAAGCTAATTTAGCAGGTAGTAGCTACTAAAGTCTTAAACCTAGGTTTAGAAATTTATATTACTAAAAAATAGCTACTTTTCATTTTAAACCTAGGTTTAGAAGTTTATATCACTAAAAAGCTAATAATTTTCAGCCTATACTTAATTCTAAACCTAGGTTTAGAAATTTATATACTAAAAAACAGTAACTTTTAATCTTAAACTTAGGTCTAGAAATTTATAACCCTAAAAAACAGCTCCTTTTGATCTTAAACTTAGGTTTAGAAATTTATATTACTAAAAAATAGCCCCTCTTTATTTTAAACCTAGGTTTAAAAACCTGCTCTAGCAGCCTATACCCTCTTAGATCCTAAACCTAGGTTTAAAACCTACCTCTATAGCTATAAGCTAAAAGGACCTTAAACCTAGATTTAGAAAACTAAATCAGTAATTACTAGTTACTAAGATCTTTAATTTTTAGGCCTAATCTCTATCTAATATCCCTATCGTCTAGCTTTATTTAGTAGGTATTTAGATATTCCTACTACTTAGAAATAACCTAAAACTTAAGAAGCTAATAAGTATATAGCTAGTAATACCTACCTTTTATAATAATTTACATATCTTAAACCTAGGTTTAGAAACCCTACTTAGCGAAAAGAAGCTGCTAAAATCCTAGACCTAGGTTTAGAAATTTAGTAGCTACTAGAATCCTAAACCTAGGTTTAGAAATTAATATTAATAGCTAATAGTTACTAAAATCTTAGACCTTATCTATTACCTAGTACTATCTAGTATTTATTTAGATATCCTTACTAAGAAGGATCTTTTTTAAATCCTAAAAACATTCTTAATACGTACTATACTGTTATCTATTATCCTCTAGTGTTTATTTAAGCTATATTATCTTAGAATATAAACCCTCTATTATACTATATTTTAAACTATAGTTTAGGAACCTACTATAGTTACTATAAGGCTCTAAAAACTATAACTGCACTATAGTAATACCTATATTCTTATAGTTTCAAAATAAGCTTAATTATAGTTTAAATTATATATATTATATTTATTTTATCTCTACTATCTCTACTACTTTAAATTAATAGCCTCAGTATCTTATTCTCTTATAGAGGTATATACTATCTCTATTATCTAGTATTACTTAGTATTTNTCTTATTCTCTTATAGAGGTATATACTATCTCTATTATCTAGTATTACCTAGTATTTATTTAGTACTAAGCGTTAGTAGGGATAATATAATAGCCTAAAGAGCTTATATTAACATCATATTANAGGGATAATATAATAGCCTAAAGAGCTTATGTTAATATTATATTATCTAGCTTTATCTATTATAATTATTATCTACAAACTATACCCCTTATTACTATAGTATTCTTTTATAAATCTAAATCTAAAGTAAGCACTTAATCCTCTTATAACATATAGGGGCTTAGTATATACTAAGGCACAACTTATAAGAGATTATTAAGCTTTACCTAAGAGGTGATAATTACCTTAGAGAAAGTAGAATTTATTCTATAAAGTGGTCTTTATATAGTAAACCCTTTTAGATCTCCTTTTTACTATAATCCTAGCTTTATATCCCTAGTAATAAGTCCTTTACCCCTTAACTCTATTTTTATCTAGCCTCACTCAGTATTTATTTATATCTCCCTACTGCTAATCACTAGTCCTAACTCCTTAAGTAGATACCTTAACTTATATAGTATCTATAAGAAGATATATAAATCTACTATATATATTTAGAAGTAAGAATCTAAAAATCCCTATTACTTCTTTCAACCTAGTATCTAAGTACTATTTAGAGAGCGTTAAGGCGATAATAACCCTTCTAGCCTATAGAGAGCTTATAATATAGGTAGTATATGTTATCTGTTGTCCCTATCGTTATACTATTCCTATTAGTATACCCTGAGAAAACTATAACACCTAGAACTTTATAAATAGAGCGTAACCCCTAATAGATACCTAAATACCTAAGTGTATTCTTTAGGCTTTTCTACTTAAAAGAAGAAATCACTTATAGATTAATATAGGTTTCCTAAGAGCTAATAAGGAGACTATATAGTATTTATTTATATCTCCTTACTATAAATCACTAGTCTAAACTCTTTANGTATTTATTTATATCTCCCTACTATAAATCACTAGTCTAAACTCCTTAACTAGATATACTGCCCTATATAGTATATAAGAGAATATTTAAATATACTAAGTACACTCAGCAGAAAGAGAATAGATATTCTTTTTTTCACTCCTAAAAAGATAATTTATATAACTGCCTAAAGAGCGTTAAGGCTATAATAACTCTTCTAGCTTATAGAGAGCTTATAATATAGGTAGTGTATGTTATCTATTATCCCTATCGTTATACTATTCCTATTAGTATACCCTAGGAAGACTATAATATCTAAAACTTTATAAATAGAGCGTAATCCCTAATATACACCTAAATACTTAAGTGTATTCTTTAGGCTTTCCTATATAAAAGAAGAAACTATTAATATATTAGTATAGGTTTCCTAAAAGCTAGTGAGGAGACTATATATTTATAATAAAGATAGATCTAAATACTTAATCTATTTGCTAGAGAATATATAGCAGGTTGTTTTTATTTATAAGGCTTATGAATTAATAGCTTTATCATCCTATATTATTTAGTAATTATTTAGGTCTTTATAGTAGGAAGATTAGTTTCTAACCCTTATAGGTTAAGCCTATATAGTACTTCTATTATCTAGCGTTTTGCTATACTTATTTATATCTAAACTTCACTTTATGCTAGCTTAATCCTTAGTGATAGGATATACTAACCTTAAGTTTAAAGGTTTATATCACTAGCTAGTAGCTATCTTAATACTAGGATTAGGTTTATAGAATTATATTATTAGCTTATAGTTATAGTAATTATAAACCTAGGTTTAGGAATTTATATTATAGGATAGTAGCTGCTAGAATTTTAAACTTAGCCTTAGGAAACTACCTTAGTAGTCCCTAGCCTTAAGGAATATAAATATACTATATTAATGCTTATATTCCTATAGTTCCTAACTAAACGTAATTATTATATAGATTATATATACTATACTATGCTTATTCTATTAATACTCCCTCTACTACTATATATCTATAGCTTTAAGAGTATCTTCACACTATAAGTTATAAAGTAACCCTATTATCTAGCGTTATTAAATATTAATTCAATCCTTATTAATAGCAGAGAACGCGTTATAGCCTTATTTGCCTATCTGAATATTATATAATCTAAAGATATCCCCTATAATTATTATCTATTAATTATTCCCCTTATTATAAGAAGAATTAATCTAAAGCCTCTATATTGCTCTTAAGCTGCCTCTCATCTAATTATATAGTATAAACCTTTATTTATATAGTATATATAAAAGAATCCCTTAGTTTATAAGACACTATAGTGTAACTAAATATGCTTATAGCTTCCTAGTTATTTAGGGTGCTGCTTAGTAGGCGTCCAGTTTAGTATACCCTATCTTAACTGTAGATAACTTAGGGGATAGGTAATATAATTCTCTAGTGTTATCTGTTAACCTTATAGTCTTATTATTCTTATTAGTATATTCTAAGAAGGCTATAGCAGCTAGTAAGCAATAAATATAACACTTATTAGAGTATACCTCTCCTTAGTTCCTATATAGCTAAGTGTATTTGCAGAGCTTATCTTTACATTAGAACAAATATTATCTTAGGTTCCTAATAGCTAATAAGGAGTCTAAATATTTATATCTAATATTTATATAAATCCTTATTACGTTTGCTATAGAATATGCAGTTACTACACTTTATATGCAGGAAGTATACATAAAAGACAATGCAGTCACCTAGGATGATCTATTATCTCTATCGTTATATTATTCCTATTAATATACTATAGAAAGGACGTAATAGCTAGGAATCTATAGGTTAAGTGCTTCATAAAGTGTAGCCTAATAAATATAACTAAATATAACGCAGTTCCTGCTAAATATAGCAGCTAGCAAAAGCAATTAGGTTGTTTTTTTCTTAGAGCTGCTAAGAAGTAGAGATATTTATATCTACTATAGGTATATATACTTTATATATTTCCTATATAATAACTAGTAACTACACTTCGTTCCTCTTATATATATAATAATAGCCGTTTTATATTTAGTATCTAGCTTCAGTTAGTAGTAATTTAGATCCTTCTACTGAGGAAGGCTATTATTAACCTTCAGGGGGCTAAGCCTATATAGCATCTTTATTATCTAACCTTATTATATATTTATTCTAATTACTTTAGTTATTATAGTAGAAAGCTAGCCTTATAATTTCTATTATTTAGCATCGCTTTATATTTATTTATTACCTCACTATATATAAGCTTAATTCTATTTAAGAGGATATCTTAAACCTAGGTTTAAGAAAGTAGCTTAGTAAAATATAGTAAACAAAATCCTAAACCTAGGTTTAGGAATATAGCCTAGTAGAACGTAGCAAATAAAATCCTAAACCTAGGCTTAGAAACTCTAGCTAGTAATATATAGCAAACAAACTCCTAAACCTAGGTTTAGAAATATAACTTAGCAAAACGTAATAAATAAAATCCTAAACCTAGGTTTAGAAATATAACTTAGCAAAACGTAATAAATAAAATCTTAAACCTAGGTTTAGAAATATAACTCAGCAAAATATAACAAATAAAATCCTAAACTTAGGTTTAAAAATATAACTTAGTAAAACATAATAAATAAAATCTTAAACTTAGGTTTAGAAATATAACTTAGCAAAATATAGCAAATAAAATCCTAAACCTAGGTTTAGAAATATAACTTAGCAAAACGTAGTAAACAAAATCCTAAACCTAGGTTTAGAAGTATAACTTAGCAAAACATAGTAAATAAAATCCTAAACCTAAGTTTAGAAATATAACTTAGCAAAACATAATAAATAAAATCCTAAACCTAGGTTTAGAAATACAACTCAGCAAAACGTAACAAATAAAATCCTAAACCTAGGTTTAGAAATATAACTTAGCAAAATATAGCATATAAAATCTTAAACCTAGGTTTAGAAATATAACTTAGCAAAACGCAGCAAATAAAATCCTAAACCTAAGTTTAGAAATATAACTTAGCAAAACGCAGTAAATAAAATCCTAAACCTAGGTTTAGAAATTTAATAGCTACTAGAATTTTAAACTTAGGTTTAGAAGTCTAAGAAAAAGCAAATACTAAAGTTATAGACTAAGGTTTATAAATTTAGTAGCTACTAGAATCTTAAACCTAGGTTTAGGAATTTAACCTAGCGAAAAGTAGTAAATAAAATCCTAAACCTAGGTTTAGTAATACAGCCTAGTAAAATATAGTAAGTAAAATCCTAAACCTATATTTAGAAATCTAGTAATAAATAAAATCCTAAACCTAGGTTTAGAAATTCAGCTTAGCAAAAAGTAGCAAATAAAATTCTAAACCTAGGTTTAGAAATATAGCTTAGTAAAACGTAGTAAATAAAATCTAAAACTTAGGTTAAGAAGTTTAGTAGCTATTAGAATCCTAAACCTAGGTTTAGAAATTTATATAACTAAGAAATAGCAACTTTTAATCCTAAACCTAGGTTTAGAAATTTATAGTACTAAAAAGCTAATAATTTCCATCCTAAACCTAGGTTTAGAAATTTATATAACTAAAAAAGCAGCTACTTATCATCCTAAACCTAGGTTTAGAAATTTATATCACTAAAAAAACAGCTACTTTTCATTCTAAACCTAGGTTTAGAAACCTGCTCTAGTAGCTAGTGCCCTCTTATACAGCCACAAGCTAAAAGGATTCTAAACCTAGGTTTAGAAATCTAGATTAGTAAGTACTAATTACTAAGATCTTTAACCTTCAGGCTTAATCCTTATCTATTATCCCTATCGTTTAGTGTTATCTAGTAGGTATTCAGACGTCTTATTAACCTTTAGGATGATTTTGCCTAGCTTATTATAATTATACCCTATAAAGCGTATATATTTATACCTAAGGTAGGTGCGAATAAATAAGTAGTTATATAGTACGCAGTATAATATAACGCTATATCTTATACTATAGGTTAAGAAAGAGCTTTTATATCTCTATCGTCTAGTGTTATCCTATACTTATTTAACCTCTTTAGCTACTAAAGTATAGTTCTAAGCTATAATATAAATAATAGAAGACTAGGGATGTAGAAGTAGGATATAGAAGAGGTAATAGGAATCTTTAGAAATAAAAAGGTGAAGTACTTCGTAAATAGAATATAACCCTAAAAAAGAATNGAATCTTTAGAAATAAAAAGGTGAAGTACTTCGTAAATAGAATATAACCCTAAAAAAGAATATATTAAGATAAGAGACTTAAGGTAGGGCAACTTCCTACTATCTTATAGATAAATTATACAGAGAGAGGGAGAGCATAGCATAGCGCCCTCCTCTATATATCCCCTTTACGCTACCACTAGCCTTAGTAATTCTATAACTATAATAGCTTAGATAATTATAAGCAACCCTCCTTTAGAAGAGGACTTTAAACCCTTATTTCACGTCGCTATCTTAGCTAGACCTAGTTAATACCTAAGATAGCTAATATTTAGTATATTAAGTCTTTCATAACTACAGCGAATAGAATCCTAAACCTAAGTTTAGAAATTTACCTTAAGAATCTAAACCTATCTACTAGCTCTATAGTCCTATATTATCTAGCACTTATTTAACTTAATACTAGTTTAACCCTCCCTATAAATAATGTATACTAGCTTCAGCTATTTAGTAGGTAACCTAGATGACTATTCACCTTTAAGCCTAGGAACTCTTTTAAACACTTAGAAAACTAGTTATAGATTAGTGCTTATTCTAGAGAAACTCCATTATAAAAAGCAAAATACCTTAAGCCTTTAGTATTATCGTTTATCTCTATTATAATATTATTCGTCTTAATATACTATCATAAGGCTACTAGTCCTATACTTCTACGCTAAAAGCTAATCTTTTAAGTATATAGCTTAAAAGGATACTAAACAAATATATATATTTATTTAGCTTTAGGTTATAGAATAGAGTGTTATAATATTTAGCTTAGCTGCTTAATAACTGCTAGGGAGTATAAAGATATAAGTTTAAAATAGATAAGAACACCTTATTAGCTATAGATCACCCTAAAATTAAGGGTATTATATAAGTAGGAAGGGGGGGGGAACTAGCACTAGTAATATTCACTCAGTTAAGATATTAAAATAAAAAATACAAAAAAACCCTAAGAATAAATTAGTTACATATAAATAGATATAAGAAACTCAGAAACCTAGTTGAAATATCTAAAACTATAACTATAAACTTAAAATATAGCAGTATATCTTCTATATAACGTCTAGAGTTGCTTATATATAAGATCTTCTTCTAATATCTCTCCTAAAGTAAGCTTTATCTACTACCTTATTCCTAACCTATATTAGCTCTAGGAAAACCTTATGCTAATAGAGCTAACTATAGCTAGATAAGTACACCTTATAGCTATTATATAGGGGTTAAATAGCTAGATAATCTCTCACTAAGACCTTAGTAGTTTAACCCCTATATACCTCTTTAGGTTAGATATATACTTCTATCTCCCCTCTTAGATTATAATATATAATAATTTATAAGTAAGCCTAAGTATACTATATACCTATAAACTAGCTTTCCTATAGGCCTAATAAATAGTTATTCTTCTTCTTATTCAACTAAAGTTATCCTATATTATAAGAATCCCTATAAAGGCCACACCTACCCGCTCTCCTTTCCTCCTCCCTCTTCTATATTATCCTCTACCTATTTTCTAGTAGAGACTATATTCCACCTAACAACTATAAACATATCTATATCTTATAATAGCATAAATAAAGGAAGTAGATATTTTATAGAAGCATAAAGCTTATACTAGCAAACCTATACGTATAACTAATAAATAAACTAAGCCTAAAATTAACAAAATACCTAATAAGTCTACAAAAAACCTACCTTTCTAAGATAATAAATCAGTCTTAGAACTTATAAAAGAGTACTATATAGCGTCAGCTTATATGCCTATCTACGCCCTCTCCCCAACCTAGTCCTTAAGATATAACCAGCTAATTAACTATATATAGGTTAATAGGCTCTAGAAGATCTTCTAGAGCAGTACACTTAACTGCATAGCAATTAAAAACTAAATCCTACTCCTAAGTTTAAAGGTAGAAGTCAAAAAGATATAATAGCATATTAATAGCTAGGTATCTAGCTTAGCAGGCAGCTAAGAGGAGCAGCTTATTAAGGATTTCAGAGCGTAAGATAAAATTAATAACAGCTGCAAACTAGAGATCTTAGCTAGGCAGCATAGGGTTAAAGCTCTTAAAGCCTATATAGAGGAGACAGAAGGTAGCAATAAGGAGCTATAGTAGGCTTAGGGTTAGGGTTAGGGTTAGGGTTAGGGTTAGGGTTAGGGTTAGGGTTAGGGTTAGGGTTAGGGTTAGGGTTAGGGTTAGGGTTAGGGTTAGGGTTAGGGTTCGGGTTAGGGTTAGGGTTAGGGTTAGGGTTAGGGTTAGGGTTAGGGTTAGGGTTAGGGTTA